>NC_057812.1:598353217-598386380 GCF_018294505.1 Triticum aestivum
TTTGAGCTGCAGACGATGCGTCACGTGAGCCACCAGAACACGGCTTGATGGGCTGAATCATACAAGGGCCCAGTTCCTACACCTGCTTGCCGCAAGGGGGATGTGGGCTCGCATTAATGGTTGATTGGGCTCGACGCTATTGTAATTGGGGCCGATGGTCACTCCGGATTTATTTATTTTTGCCTAAAAAAACTGTTTTTTTTTGGCAACAAGAGTGACGTTGGTGCTAAGTTTTTTTTTGCATAAACATTGGTGGTAAGTTTTTTTTATAGGTAACATTTCTGTTAATGTTTTTTGCCGGTAACATTGGTGGTAAGTTGACAAGAACTCTTAAAAAAAAGGAGACGACTATCCAAAACAATAAGGCGTGCATCAAGAGCGCCTCCCCGCGATAGCCACGTCGTCACCTAGCGATTGGGCGAAAAAAGAATCGGGCTAGCAATTGGCAGCGAGGGATTTTTTTTTTTAGAATCGGCAGCGAGGGGATTGGACGACGCTGTCGCTGTGTACAAGAACTCTTAAAAAAAGGAGACGACTATCCAAAACAATAAGGTGTGCATCAAGGGGGTCTTCTCGCATGTGCCACCTGTCCCGATTCTACTGTACCGACTTACTGTGTCGAACGGAGAGAAAGACACGCTGGGAAAAATCGCTCGGTCAGGTGGGAGGAAAAGAGGTTGCGTGCCTTTGGCACCCGCATCGAGCCCCTCGTTCTCTCCTTTTCCTTCGCAAGCACGTCTCCTCCTCCCCTCGCCTGTCTGATCCCCTTCTCTCTCGTGCCGGCCGCCTTCTCTTCTCTTCCGGCGGCAACGCATCCTCACGACGCAGCAGCGATGCTCTGTGGACCTCGGCCTTCTCCACCGTCGCTTGCCGGCGTCCACCCGCACCGACGTCATGGGGCCGTGAGGCGGTTCCCCTCCGATAACGGCGGGGGCGGGGGCGGGTCCGCGGGCGCCGTGGAGGAAGCGCTCCGTCAGTGGAGAAGAAGAGAGAAGTGGATGCGGACGTGGAGGATGTGGAGAAGGAGGCGGTGGTCGCGGTGGACGGGGTGCTGGAGCTGCGGTGGCCGCCCTAGGTGGGGCTGCCGGAGCAGGCTCATAGGCGTCACTTCCCTCGCCTTACCACCCCCTCCCCAACGGCTGCCTCGTGGCCGCTCCGTGCAGCCGCAGGCGTCACGTGCTTCAGCGTGTGCATGGTGGCCGCCGGGCGTGCTGGCAGCGCGTGCGCTGTGGCCGCCGCTGCGTGCAGCTGCAGCATCCGAGCGCAAGCCGCCGCGTGCCGGCCCCCGCATATGTTGGCCGCATATGTTGGGGAACGTTGCAGAAAACAAAAAAAATTCCTACGTTTCACCAAGATCAATCTATGGAGTCAACTAGCAACGAGAGGAGAGTGCATCTACATACCCTTGTAGATCGCGAGCGGAAGCGTTCAAAAGAACGGGGATGACGGAGTCGTACTCGCCGTGATCCAAATCACCGATGACCAAGTGCCGAACGGACGGCACCTCCACGTTCAACACACGTACGGAGCGGAGGACGTCTCCTCCTTCTTGATCCAGCAAGGGGGAAGGAGAGGTTGACGGAGATCCAGCAGCACGACGGCGTGATGGTGGATGCAGCAGTGATCGCAGCAGGGCTTCGCCGAGCTTCTTCGAGAGTGAGAGGTGTAGCAGGGGAGAGGAAGGCGCCAGGACTTGGGTGCGGATGCCCTCCCTCCCCCCTTTATATAGGCCCCCTAGGGGGGCGCCGGCCCTAGGAGATGGGATCTCCTTGGGGGGCGGCGGCCAAGGGGGAGACTTGCCCCCCAAGGCAAGTGGAGGCGCCCCCACCCTAGGGTTTCCAACCCTAGGCGCAGGGGGGCCCAAGGGGGGCGCACCAGCCCACCAGGGGCTGGTTCCCCTCCCCACTTCAGCCCACGGGGCCCTCCGGGATGGGTGGCCCCACCCGGTGGACCCCCGGGACCCATCTGGTGGTCCCGGTACAATACCGGTGACCCCGAATCTTTCCTGATGGCCGAAACTGCACTTCATATATATAATTCTTCACCTCCGGACCATTTCGGAACTCCTCGTGACGTCCGGGATCTCATCCGGGACTCCGAACAACTTTCGGATTACTGCATACTCATATCTCTACAACCCTAGCGTCACCGAACCTTAAGTGTGTAGACCCTGCGGGTTCGAGAGACATGCAGACATGACCGAGACGACTCTCCGGTCAATAACCAACAGCGGGATCTGGATATCCATGTTGGCTCCCACATGCTCCACGATGATCTCATCGGATGAACCACGATGTCGAGGATTCAATCAATCCCGTATACAATTCCCTTTGTCAATCGGTACGTTACTTGCCCGAGATTCGATCGTCGGTATCCCAATACCTCGTTCAATCTCGTTACCGGCAAGTCACTTTACTCGTACCGTAATGCATGATCCCGTCACCAAACACTTCGGTCACATTGAGCTCATTATGATGATGCATTACCGAGTGGGCCTAGTGATACCTCTCCGTCATACGGAGTGACAAATCCCAGTCTCGATTCGTGTCAACCCAATAGATACTTCCGGGGATACCTGTAGTATACCTTTATAGTCACCCAGTTACGTTGTGATGTTTGGTACACCCAAAGCACTCCTATAGCATCCGGGAGTTACACGATCTCATGGTCTAAGGAAATGATACTTGACATTAGAAAAGCTCTAGCAAACGAACTACACGATCTTGTGCTATGCTTAGGATTGGGTCTTGTCCATCACATCATTCTCCTAATGATGTGATCCCGTTATCAATGACATCCAATGTCCATAGTCAGGAAACCATGACTATGTGTTAATCAACGAGCTAGTTAACTAGAGGCTCACTAGGGACATGTTGTGGTCTATGTATTCACACATGTATTACGATTTCCGGATAACACAATTATAGCATGAACAATAGACAATTATCATGAACAAGGAAATATAATAATAATCATTTTATTATTGCCTCTAGGGCATATTTCCAACAGTCTCCCACTTGCACTAGAGTCAATAATCTAGTTACATTGTGATGAATCGAACACCCATAGAGTTCTGGTGTTGATCATGTTTTGCTCGCGAAAGAGGTTTAGTCAACGGATCTGCGACATTCAGATCCGTATGTACTTTGCAAATATCTATGTCTCCATTTTGAACATTTTCACGAATGGAGTTGAAGCGACGCTTGATGTGCCTGGTCTTCTTGTGAAATCCGGGCTCCTTGGCAAGGGCAATAGCTCCAGTGTTGTCACAGAAGAGAGTGATTGGCCCCGACACATTGGGTATGACTCCTAGGTCGGTGATGAACTCCTTCATCCAGATTGCTTCATGCGCTGCCTCCGAGGCTGCCATGTACTCCGCTTCACATGTAGATCCCGCCACGACGCTTTGCTTGCAACTGCACCAGCTCACTGCCCCACCATTCAAAATAAACATGTATCCGGTTTGCGACTTGGAGTCATCCAGATCTGTGTCGAAGCTAGCGTCGATGTAACCCTTTACGACGAGCTCTTCGTCACCTCCATATACGAGAAACATGTCCTTAGTCCTTTTCAGGTACTTCAGGATATTCTTGACCGCTGTCCGGTGTTCCTTGCCGGGATTACTTTGGTATCTTCCTACCAAACGTACGGCAAGGTTTATATCAGGTCTGGTACACAGCATGGCATACATAATAGACCCTATGGCTGAGGCATAGGGGATGACACTCATCTCTTCTATATCTTCTGCCGTGGTCGGGCATTGAGCCGAGCTCAATCTCACACCTTGCAATACAGGCAAGAACCCCTTCTTGGACTGATCCATATTGAACTTCTTCAATATCTTGTCAAGGTATGTACTTTGTGAAAGACCTATGAGGTGTCTCGATCTATCTCTATAGATCTTGATGCCTAATATATAAGCAGCTTCTCCAAGGTCCTTCATTGAAAAACCCTTATTCAAATAGGCCTTAATGCTGTCCAAAAGTTCTATATCATTTCCCATCAAAAGTATGTCATCCACATATAATATGAGAAATGCTACAGAGCTTCCACTCACTTTCTTGTAAACGCAGGCTTCTCCATAAGTCTGCGCAAACCCAAACGCTTTGATCATTTCATCAAAGCGAATGTTCCAACTCCGAGATGCTTGCACCAGCCCATAGATGGAGCGCTGGAGGTTGCATACCTTGCTAGCATTCTTAGGATCGACAAAACCTTCCGGCTGCATCATATACAATTCTTCCTTAAGAAAGCCATTAAGGAATGCCGTTTTGATGTCCATTTGTCATATCTCATAATCATAGTATGCGGCAATTGCTAACATGATTCGGACGGACTTCAGCTTCGCTACGGGTGAGAAGGTCTCATCGTAGTCAACCCCTTGAACTTGTCGATAACCCTTAGTGACAAGTTGAGCCTTATAGATGGTAACATTACCATCCGCGTCCATCTTCTTCTTAAAGATCCATTTATTCTCTATCGCTCGCCGATCATCGGGCAAGTCTGTCAAAGTCCAAACTTTGTTTTCATACATGGATCCTATCTCGGATTGCATGGCTTCAAGCCATTTGTTGGAATCTGGGCCCGCCATTGCTTCTTCATAGTTCGAAGGTTCACCGTTGTCTAACAACATGATTTCCAAGACAGGGTTGTCGTACCACTCTGGTGCGGAACGTGTCCTTGTGGACCTTCGAAGTTTAGTAGCAACTTGATCCGAAGTACCTTGATCATTATCATTAACTTCCTCTCTAGTTGGTGCAGGCACCACAGGAACATCTTCCTGAGCTGCGCTACCTTCCGGTTCAAGAGGCAGTACTTCATCGAGTTCTACTTTCCTCCCACTTACTTCTTTTGAGAGAAACTCTTTCTCTAGAAAGGACCCGTTCTTGGCAATAAAGACCTTGCCTTCGGATCTAAGGTAGAAGGTATACCCAATGGTTCCCTTAAGGTATCCTATGAAGACGCATTTTTCCGACTTGGGTTCGAGCTTTTCAGGTTGAAGTTTCTTGACATAAGCATTGCATCCCCAAACTTTTAGAAATGACAGCTTAGGTTTCTTCCCAAACCATAATTCATACGGTGTCATCTCAACGGACTTAGACGGTGCCCTATTTAAAGTGAATGCAGCTGTCTCTAGAGCGTATCCCCAAAATGATAGCGGTAAACCAGTGAGTGACATCATAGATCGCACCATATCCAATAGAGTGCGATTACGACGTTCGGACACACCGTTACGCTGAGGTGTTCCAGGCGGCGTGAGTTGTGAAATGATTCCACATTTCTTTAAGTGCGTACCAAACTCATGACTTAAATATTCTCCTCCACGATCTGATCGTAAGAACTTTATTTTTCGATCACGTTGATTCTCTACCTCATTCTGAAATTCCTTAAACTTTTCAAAGGTCTCAGACTTGTGCTTCATCAAGTAAACATACCCATATCTACTCAAGTCATCAGTGAGGGTGAGAACATAACAATAGCTAGCGCGAGCCTCAACACTCATTGGACCGCACACATCAGTATGTATGATTTCCAATAAGTTGGTTGCTCGCTCCATTGTTCTGGAGAACAGAGTCTTGGTCATTTTACCCATGAGACATGGTTCGCATGTGTCAAATGATTCAAAATCAAGAGACTCCAAAAGTCCATCTTTATGGAGCTTCTTCATGCGTTTGACACCTATGTGACCAAGGCGGCAGTGCCACAAGTATGTGGGACTATCATTATCAACCTTACATCTTTTGGTATTCATACTATGAATATGTGTAACATCACGTTCGAGATTCATTAAGAACAAACCATTCACCAGCGGGGCATGACCATAAAACATATCTCTCATATAAATAGAGCAACCATTATTCTCGGATTTAAATGAGTAGCCATCTCGTATTAAACGAGATCCAGATACAATGTTGATGCTCAAAGCTGGCACTAAATAACAATTATTGAGGTTTAAAACTAATCCCGTAGGTAAATGTAGAGGTTACGTGCCGACAGCGATCACATCGACCTTGGAACCATTCCCGACGCGCATCATCACCTCGTCCTTCGCCTGTCTCCGTTTATTCCGCAGCTCCTGTTTTGAGTTACAAATATGAGCAACCGCATCGGTATCAAATACCCAGGAACTACTACGAGTACTGGTAAGGTACACATCAATTACATGTATATCACATATACCTTTAGTGTTGCCGGCCTTCTTGTCCGCTAAGTATTTGGGGCAGTTCCGCTTCCAGTGTCCCTTTCCCTTGCAATAAAAACACTCAATCTTAGGCTTGGGTCCATTCTTTGACTTCTTCCCGGTAACTGGCTTACCGGGCACGGCAACTTCCTTGCCGTCCTTCTTGAAGTTCTTCTTACCCTTGCCTTTCTTGAACTTAGTGGTTTTATTCACCATCAACACTTGATGTTCCTTTTTGATTTCTACCTCCGCTGATTTCAGCATTGAATACACCTCAGGAATGATCTTTTCCATCCATTGCATATTGTAGTTCATCACAAAGCTCTTGTAGCTAGGTGGGAGCGACTGAAGGATTCTGTCAATGACCGCCTCGTCCGGGAGGTTAATGTCCAGCTGGGACAAACGGTTGTGTAACCCAGACATTTTGAGTATGTGCTCATTGACAGAACTATTTTCCTCCATCTTACAACTGTAGAATTTGTCAGAGACTTCATATCTCTCGACCCGGGCATGAGCTTGGAAAATCATTTTCAGCTCTTCGAATAGCTCATATGCTCCGTGCTTCTCAAAACGCTTTTGGAGCCCCGCTTCTAAGCTGTAAAGCATGCCGCACTGGACGAGGGAGTAATCATTAGCACGTGACTGCCAAGCGTTCATAATGTCTTGGTTCTCTGGGATGGGTGCATCACCTAGCGGTGATTCTAGGACATAATCTTTCTTGGCAGCTATGAGGATGATCCTCAGGTTCCGGACCCAGTCCGTATAGTTGTTGCCATCATCTTTCAGCTTGGTTTTCTCTAGGAATGCGTTGAAGTTGAGGTTGACATTAGCGTGGGCCATTTGATCTACAAGACATATTGCAAAGTGTATTTAGACTAATTTCATGATAATTAAGTTCATCTAATCAAATTATTTAATGAACTCCCACTCAGATTAGACATCCCTCTCGTCATCTAAGTGATACATGATCCGACTTGACTAGACCGTGTCTGATCATCACGTGAGACGGACTAGTCATCATCGGTGAACATCTCCATGTTGATCGTATCTTCTATACGACTCATGTTCGACCTTTCGGTCTTCCGTGTTCCGAGGCCATGTCTGTACATGCTAGGCTCGTCAAGTTAACCAGAGTGTATTGCGTATGCAAATCTGGCTTACACCCGTTGTATTCGAACGTTAGAATCTATCACACCCGATCATCACGTGGTGCTTCGAAACAACGAACCTTCGCAATGGTGCACAGTTAGGGGGAACACTTTCTTGAAATTGTTATGAGGGATCATCTTATTTACTACCGTCGTTCTTTGAGCAAATAAGATACAAAAACATGATAAACATCACATGCAATCAAATAGTGACATGATATGGCCAATATCATATTGCTCCTTTTGATCTCCATCTTCGGGGCGCCATGATCATCTTCGTCACCGGCATGACACCATGATCTCCATCATCATGATCTCCATCATCGTGTCTTCATGAAGTTGTCACGTCAACTATTACTTCTACTACTATGGCTAACGCTTTAGCAATAAAGTAAAGTAATTACATGACGTTTATGTTGACACGCATGTCATAAATAAATTAAGACAACTCCTATGGCTCCTGCCGGTTGTCATACTCATCGACATGCAAGTCGTGATTCCTATTACAATAACATGATCATCTCATACATCACATATATCATTCATCACAACTTTTGGCCATATCACATCACAAAGCACTTGCTGCAAAAACAAGTTAGACGTCCTCTAATTGTTGTTGCATGTTTTACGTGGCTGCAATAGGGTTCTAGCAAGAACGTTTTCTTACCTACGTAAAAGCCACAACGTGATTTGCCAACTTCTATTTACCCTTCATAAGGACCCTTTTCATCGAATCCGCTCCAACTAAAGTGGGAGAGACAGACACCCGCTAGCCACCTTATGCAACTAGTGCATGTCAGTCGGTGAAACCTGTCTCACGTAAGCGTACGTGTAAGGTCATTCCGGGCCGCTTTATCCCACAATACCGCTGAAGCAAAATAAGACTAGTAGTGGCAAGAAAGTTGACAACATCTACGCCCACAACAAATTTGTGTTCTACTCGTGCAAAGAGAACTACGCATAGACCTAGCTCATGATGCCACCGTTGGGGAACGTTGCAGAAAACAAAAAAAATTCCTACGTTTCACCAAGATCAATCTATGGAGTCAACTAGCAATGAGAGGAGAGTGCATCTACATACCCTTGTAGATCGCGAGCGGAAGTGTTCAAGAGAACGGGGATGATGGAGTCATACTCGTCGTGATCCAAATCACCGATGACCAAGTGCCGAACGGACGGCACCTCCGCGTTCAACACACGTACGGAGCGGAAGACGTCTCCTCCTTCTTGATCCAGCAAGGGGGAAGGAGAGGTTGACGGAGATCCAGCAGCACGACGGCGTGATGGTGGATGCAGCAGTGATCGCAGCAGGGCTTCGCCGAGCTTCTGCAAGAGGGAGAGGTGTAGCAGGGGAGAGGGAGGCGCCAGGACTTGGGTGCGGCTGCCCTCCCTCCCCCCTTTATATAGGCCCCCTAGGGGGGCGCCGGCCCTAGGAGATGGGATCTCCTTGGGGGGCGGCGGCCAAGGGGGAGACTTGCCCCCCAAGGCAAGTGGAGGCACCCCCACCCTAGGGTTTCCAACCCTAGGCGCAGGGGGCCCCAAGGGGGGCGCACCAGCCCACCAGGGGCTGGTTCCCCTCCCCACTTCAGCCCACGGGGCCCTCCGGGATGGGTGGCCCCACCCGGTGGACCCCTGGGACCCATCCGGTGGTCTCGGTACAATACCGGTGACCCCGAATCTTCCCCGATGGCCGAAACTGCACTTCCTATATATAATTCTTTACCTCCGGACCATTCCAGAACTCCTCGTGACGTCCGGGATCTCATCCGGGACTCCGAACAACTTTCAGATTACTGCATACTCATATCCCTACAACCCTAGCGTCACCGAACCTTAAGTGTGTAGACCCTACGGGTTCGAGAGACATGCAGACATGACCGAGACGACTCTCTGGTCAATAACCAACAGCGGGATCTGGATACCCATGTTGGCTCCCACATGCTCCACGATGATCTCATCGGATGAACCACGATGTCGAGGATTCAATCAATCCCGTATACAATTCCCTTTGTCAATCGGTACGTTACTTGCCCGAGATTCGATCGTCGGTATCCCAATACCTCGTTCAATCTCGTTACCGGCAAGTCACTTTACTTGTACCGTAATGCATGATCCCGTCACCAAACACTTTGGTCACATTGAGCTCATTATGATGATGCATTACCGAGTGGGCCCAGCGATACCTCTCCGTCATACGGAGTGACAAATCCTAGTCTCGATCCGTGTCAACCCAACAGATACTTTCGGGGATACCTGTAGTATACCTTTATAGTCACCCAGTTACGTTGTGACGTTTGGTACACCCAAAGCACTCCTACGGCATCCGGGAGTTACACGATCTCATGGTCTAAGGAAATGATACTTGACATTGGAAAAGCTCTAGCAAACGAACTACATGATCTTGTGCTATGCTTAGGATTGGATCTTGTCCATCACATCATTCTCCTAATGATGTGATCCCGTTATCAATGACATCCAATGTCCATAGTCAGGAAACCATGACTATCTGTTGATCAACGAGCTAGTTAACTAGAGGCTCACTAGGGACATGTTGTGGTCTATGTATTCACACATGTATTACGATTTCCGGATAACACAATTATAGCATGGACAATAGACAATTATCATGAACAAGGAAATATAATAATAATCATTTTATTATTGCCTCTAGGGCATATTTCCAACAACATATGTGCTTGCTGTAGGCGTCCAAGGCCAATGGAGACCGCCGCCTTCAGCTCGCCCTTGCCCTGCTGCCTTGAACGCCTCTATAAATTTCTCCGCTCATCTCTTGCAGAGTTGCAGGTACATACTTCCTTCCTTCTCCTCTTGATTAGCATGCTTCTTTCCAATCCATTCCTCCCCTTTGATTTAACACCTAGAACTTTTCGTCTTTGTGCAGATTATTCTGTGTATATGCCTACAAGGTGCTCGATGAAAATCCAAACAGGCTACAGGGGAGGATTACTTCCTTTTTATGCTTTTCTGTGTACTCAATAATTCTCTCTTCTTCTTCTGAATTTTAGCTGCAGTCATCAACAAATTAGACCCCCCAAGTTCTTCTCAAAAATGTATTGTACATGCAAGATAAATACATTATAAAAAATATGCAAAGCACTTTAAATAGATGTTGCAAAGCATTTTAAATAGATGTTGTAAGTTTACTCCCTAGGTTTACTGTATATTGAGATGCAATACACATATGTGAACCAGTGATATGTAGGACATTTTCAATAGAGATATCTTTGTCTTCACCATTTACTCTTAGACATGAAAAGCATCAGCTATATAGTATTATTCATTGGATATATTGTATGTTAACACACAAGGTACAGCTCAATGAAAAAAACAACAACTGGATATAAACACTAAATGCACAATGCATCTTATCAAATTGTTAACTCTTGAGGAGTTTAACTTAAAAAGCTATTTTCGCAACTATTGGTACTACTGTAGTCTGTAGATGTGCAGAGATCATTCTAGGGGTATTAAGATTAGTTTTCCAAACCATGTGTAAATCTAAATTCTAGGTGTGCAGAGATCTATTTTCTCAACTATTGGTACTATTGTAGTCTGTAGAGGCGTATATATCTATTGCTAACAATCTAAATTTCTAGATCAGCAGCTTGGTCTTAAGCATACAAAAGACTACTTTGTCTGAGCAATAATAGGATGTAATTGTTTTGTGTGCTAGGCATGGGTGTTCCTAGAATTTTATCCTCACTTCTTGGCCCCAATTCAGATTAGTTTTTTTCTTCTCACTAGTGTTAGTTCATTTGGCGCTTTTGCTGTCATACTTAGAGCCCTGGTTCAGAATAGAGTTTTTTCCTTCCAGTTCAGGTTAGTGATTTTTGTATATCAATTTTGTGTTCACAATTTTGCGTCAGACCATAGAAGGATTTTGTCTCATGCTTTGGCTGTCTTACTCTATTTTCTTTACAAATTCTAGATCGCCAGTTCGGATCATGATCATTGTGTCCTTCTTTGTAACTTCGGAAACAACTTAATAATTGTAGAAAAGAAGAACCTTGGGTTCTGGAATATGGATGGAAGGTTACAGGTAAGCTCAGCCGTCAGACGACATTCATGTATCATAGGAAAGCAATGGTAATGATTGGCTCTTTCTGACAAAAAGATATATCATGTTCCATGTTATTACAGGCACATTGACATGAATATAGTAGTCGTTAGCATCTCTACATCATGTCTTGGGTCCCTAAAGTAAATCATCTGCTCAATATGTCCTAATATTGTTAAGCTACATATCTTTAGCTGTTTGATGCAGTATCGAGGGTTCAGTGAGCGTCTTAGCTTGCCATTGTGACATAATGTATAATTCATCAGTTTGGAGCCTAACTGCATATTGTTGCTTCTTCTTTTGTCCTCCAACTACCATGTATTGTTACATTATTGCATTATTGTTTTATGATGATAGAGATACTAACTCAGTTCGGCCCTGGAGCCACTGATTTGTATCTGATAATTCTCGGAGTTGAGGTCCTAATATCCATACTAATTTATTGGTTGGTCTGATCCAGTGTAGACTTGTGGGACTCATTATCCTATTTTTTCCTTATGAGGTATGTTCTTCATTTGTTTTTCTAGCAAACGGAACAATATTCTATGCAACTTTCAAACATCTAATAAACTATTTATCTTTAGCCCACGTAGGTATGGTAGTTGTTCACTCTTTGGTGTTTTGTTTCCTTTCTTCTGAACAAACAGGAAACCCCTGTGCAACTCTCAACAAACAGAACATATGTATCCTTCTGATGAGTTCATAGTGTCCTCTGCTGCTGCATTGTCGCTCTTCGCTGAGGCTTCATGTGGTTGTTTATCTGGGTCCCTGGGCGTGTGTGGGGGTGTTCGTGGAGTCGGGCTCAATCCACAAGTCGCCGGAGTCCATCGATGTGACGCGCCTGCTGGAGAAGCTGACGTTTAAGGACACGGCGCCGGAGCCACATGCAGATCGTGCAGGAGGTAGAGGCCACGGGGTGCAATGTCTGCGCCTGCACGTCCAGGTAGTGGTGTACAGCTATGACATGCTCAAGGTCAATATACCGCAGGCCCTGTGCTCCTCGACAGCGTCCGGTCGACCGGCAGCCGCGGAACTGTCGTTGATGCATTACAGAGACCCTCTCTGACACACACAACTTATGATTTAGTATCTTGTTTGTTGTGCGGTGATTGTGGTGGTTGATTAAATTTGTTGCTTGTCAGCTGGCCCTTACCCGAGAAGAGGTCCAGGAGGGACAGAAGAATCCTGAGAGGTTTCTTCAGGAACTACTTAACCTTGTTGGATATGAGGGGGTGATCGCGACTCCTGAGGAGGCTCTTGGGATCATCAATGTCGATATTATTCAGAAGTTCTATCATGTACTACTTCTGACATTTGAACTCTGCATTCCTCATTAACATGGCTTTTGGACTGAGTTATCCATATAATGGACTAGCGCGTAAGCCTCATGCTCATTAGAGGAGGTTTCTCCTCCACCATACCCTGTCCCTGCCGACCACATTAACGCCATGGTGTAGCCATCACCTCATGGCTATGTTCCCACGAACTTGGATTATGACAGAGTCCACAAATATTATTTGGTCATCCTAACTCGAATAAGAAAACCAATTCCTTGCTGTAATCATTTCTTGTTTTTCTCCAAATTTTAATCTTCACTTCGTTTGATTCTACAGGTTGTTTGGGCTGCTGCAGATGCCGGTTTATCTCTTGCAGATGTTGCTGCAGAAGCAAAACATGCATCTGAGGCTGTTGGTACGATGGGAGTAGCACTTCTTGTTTGAACGTTGCCTGGGCAAGTGACATCTGATCGTTTAGGTCCTGAGCAAATTGAACTTGGCCTTGGAATTGTAAGTCTAGACCGTATCAACAATTGTTACTTTAGTGAGAAGTTTCTGAACATACTCTGTTTCTCTGGACTTGGTTGGAAGTGTTTCTCATGTTATCCAGTCTCACTAGGCTTGTTACTTTTGTTGCTGAATTTTGCCTACAGTATGTAATAGACTCACATGAATGTCTTTAATTCTTCGTACTTGCGTAGGAACTCTAATGGAAATTTGTGTAAATTTGGTTGTCCACTAATTCGTGACAACGAAAATCTGCTAGCTCTCCAAAAATCGTTTCCATATTGTACTTGCTGAAGTTTTTTTTCTTCTGAATTTAGTACTCAGGAGTTTAGTTTTTCTATGGAATCTTTAGGAGTTTAGTTAGGTGTTCAATAATATGGACTCTAGCCCATTTTATGCCCTAAATCTTATTTGCCCTTTCAAGTTTGCTATATATACAGAGAGACCTTGTGCAGGGAGCCAGGGAGTTAAAATGTCCGGTGAGATTTCATAATTATTTTTATCGAAAGGACCATAGGTAGATAAGCTTTGCCTATGGCAAATAAGAATAAAGAAACATGGAGAATAAATAAATTACATGCAGCTATCATGTGGATTTGAGGTTGCTTAAAAGAGTACTACTTTCAGGTTACACGAGTACATTAGATTTCGTGTTACTTTTACCACAGCATTAATATTTGGAATTCCAATGGATTTGACGTATGCATGTTTCTTTGCTAGGTTAAACCATTGTCAGTCATTTGTCCAGAATCTTTCCTTCATATGTTTCAGCCAAATCAATCTTTTGAGTTGATCAATTGTATGTATATTTGGGAACTGTTTAAATGGGTAATCAAATAAGCATATGGAAAATACAGATGGATGATAATCAACACATTGATACTTGTGGTGATCTGTTCTGGGCTTGTGTGTCACTCTTCGAGAGACAAACTGGACATACATATTCAAAATCCTTACTGGATGATTTGCTTTGTTCAGACTCACAGTGAAGATGTGTTGCATGTCCACAACTGAATAGTCAAACTGTTGAAAAAGCACCTTCTTTAGAAAGTGAGAAATTGCATATACACAACAGACAACTCTGTGGAGCAAATACATGACAAACCCCTCTTTAAAATGCTCAAGGTATAGAACGAATAATCCTCAATAATTGACATGGTTGTTTCCTGCAGGCAAGTGAGGTATCAGATGAGCTTGATCTTTTACTATAAAATACAGAAGAAAATAACCAAAGTAGTGTTTCACCATAGTTAACTGGTCAAGTGTGTAATGAACATTCTATTTTATTTCTGATGATCTGAAATTCCTTATTTCCATGCAATAACACTACATATGTACTATACAAAGTAAAGTGGAAGGGGCGCCTCCCACCTGACACTGCCCAGCTTCCTCTCAGGCGGCGTCACCGGGTGGCGCCCCAACCACTAGTCTAAAACAATAAGGTGTGCATCAAGGGTGGGTGCTCGTACATGCCACGTCAGATTAGGTAAAGACAAAATGGAGTAGCAGTTTGTCCTTCGCTGCCCCACGCCGCCGTTTGCTTTGTCCAGAAGAAAAGAAAGAGGGAGAGAAACAGGAAATCGCTTCAGCCCTTTTCCCTCGACTCACGCGACCTCTCCCAAAATACCTGTCTCGTTGCCGCCGCCACCGCCTCGCCCCATCGACCCATTGTTTGCTTCGTCCTCCGGCGCCGGCCAAGCAGACTCCACATCCAATCACCCACGCCTCCTCTCGACCCAGGCACATCGCCTCCTTCCCTCACCCCTGCCGCCTCTATGCCACTCCTAACCCTTTCTCTTCTCAATCCGGCTCCATGGAGGTGGCCGGCAGGGAGGACGAGGATGTGGAGGAGGGCGCTGCCAATGGTGCCAGAAGCAGCTCGACAAGAACCACCGTCATGCGGAGGCAAGTCGCCATCGACACGGCCTCTTCGTCTGCGCCGTCAAGGGCCAACAGCTCCAGATCCGGGAGCATCTTCCCGGAGGCGGAGCCGGCGACTCCTGATGCACCTGGTGATGGCCGGGGTAGCGATCCAGTCGACCTTCTTGATGTTGGCTTCCCCACTATGCTGCAACCTCCTCCTCCGCAGGTCAGTGGTGTTATGTCCTCTTCTGCAGTGGCGACATCTGGCAGGAGCACGAGGGAGGTGCATACCATCTGTTCGACGGTATGCCTATACTGATTGATTGCTCCTCTTTTCCTCTGTAGGTGGACGAGTGCTACGAGCCGGCAGTTCCTGAAATTTTTCTTGCAACCGGTTGAGGTTTTTCTCTGACCATTTCTCCGAGATTCCAGTTTTTTACACTGTTCATTTGTTTGTGAAAAGAGAGGTGGGAAAGGAAGTGCTGGACTAGCTGTTGCGATGGGGATTAATTCAAAAGATTAGAGGAGATAAGTTAGCAAAGATTTAGGTGATGTTCCTGCTGCTAATGTGTATGCGGCTGAAAAGTCAAAAGGTAGAAGAGAAAATTTTGCTGCTAATGAATATACAAAGAGAGAGGGTTGATGTTGCTATTTTGTTCCCTATTTATATTGGTCACTCTATAGGATTCTTATCGCATTTTCTTGATCTGGGGGTGATTTTGTGTCCTTTTAACTCATGCATATCGTGTGTGGGTTCTGTGGGGATTTCACCATTAGCAGAAAGATCAAGGCAATGTGATAACTTTTATGAGGCCATATTTTGTGTCTAAATCTGCAGAGTTATATGATGTGTAAATTGGCAGTGTTGCTGAATGGAAGGAGGTAATTTGCTTGCTCTTTCTAAATTTGTTGGTTTCTTCATGCTATATTGATTAATATTGTAATATTTAATATTGTTTTGTCGGCTCCCTTGCTGTTGTGATCTTCTTGTTGAAAAGGCAGTACGAACACTCGATTAGAGGATCCTGCTAGGCCTCTCTACCTCATAGAATTTGATATGGGTTGCCTTGTTCCTCTCATTCTTATTCTTCTCAGAATTTAGGGTTGGGCGTTGAACATACATGCACAGGTTGGTTTCAGTTTTCTGTGTAAACTGAAATAGGGGATAAGTCAATATATATATATATATATATATATATATGTCGTGTTCCAGATTAGAAATTAAGAGAAGAGAGAGAAACGATTGGTTAGTAAAATATGTAGCTGCAAGTTTACATAGTGGAATTGCTGACCAAAGTTTTTCTCCAATGTACATTTCGGAAATTCCTAATACTTAAAACTTGTTTTTCAGCCCGTTTTCTGTCATTAGAAAATACAAATAGCATTTTTTTCAATCAGTTAACAGTATGAACAGTCAGTTAACAATACAAATATGGTAGCATTTTTCAGCCTGTTACTTACTGAATGCGAGTCATTGGCATTTTTCAGTCGGTTAACAAACAGTTTCTCAGTTAGTTAACAAATAGCAACACTTCAGAAGCTTTTTTGAGATAAGCTACAGAGATAAGCAGCAGTTTTTCAATCAGTTAACAAACAGCAGCACAACAGTTTTTCAGTCACCTGATCGCTATCCAATTTTTCCTCGCTTGTTGCAGGTCACCATTGTATTCGACCTGGGAACCTACATACAGATTTTCATCTATGATATTTCAGCATCTTCTATGCTTCCAATCTGTTAATTTAATTTTACTTATAAACGGCACAACCTTCCCTTCTCCTTTTTCGTGTGTAGAATGATGATTGATGTAGTTTCACTGAATCAAAATACTGATGCCTTTTCCCTTCTCCTTGACAGCTTTGCGAGAGCTAGGAAAGTAATGGTGGACTCTCATGAAGAACAGAGATAGATAATGTTTGAGGTGAATTCCTTCACCTGCCCTGCTTATGGGAAATTCTGCAATGATGCCTAGCGGTACACCACTCTCAAGTCTGAGATGAATTCCTTCAACAGAGGTTCACCTGCCCTACGTCAGCGCTCAGAAGGCATACATTGAAGCCCTTGACGGCTGGTTGTCCAAGTTTATCCTAACAGACACCATTTTTTACTTCCGGGGGATCTCCTTGATTGCGCCCGACAGGGCCGGCACGCCGCCCCTGGTGGTGATCACGAGTGGCACACCATGCTGTCGACGACTGGATCGATCCTCCGCACTAGTGAGTCTGGCATAGGTATTCCTCTCCTCTCCTCTCCTCTGCTCTCTCTCTCTCATGCCACTGGTTCCATCTCACATCAATCAAAAATTAAAATGCATGAAAGGTGGCCTTTTTATTTCGATGTACGTGTGGCACTTTGAGCATCCATATGCTTGTAACAATGCCACTTTGAGCACACCAAGCTATAATTTCACACTACATAATTGTGTGTTTAGTTTCTGTTGGGGAGAGGTGGTTCAACGCCGAGTAGAACAGAATTATAGTTTCTTTAATTTCAATGTACATGTGGCACTTTGAGAGCTTATATGCTTGTAACATTGCTGTCGTTTTGAAACCAATCTCTCAGAATTTTTACAGTGCCGGTTACTTTTCATTGCACTGAATTATGTGTTTCATTTCTGCTGGATCGGTGCAGGACTTGGCGATGGGGAGAGGTCGTTCAGCGCTACGGAGAGCTGGTGCCAAAAACTAACTGTTGATGTGGAATTAGATTTATTAAATAATTATCAGTTTGACTTATTCGCTTGTATTCAAACTGTACTGCATTTTTGTTTGAGTACTGTTTTTTCATGTTCATGATAGTTCTAATATACTGTGCTTCTCATAATTTGGGTGGGACTTTTTATAGAGGTAATCTTTGGTATTATTGAGTGGTTTTCAACTAATTTGTGAAAGCAATTGGTTTCGTTTTCCGTAATCAGATGTAGAATTTGCAAAGTGATGCATATATTCTGAAATGTATCTATCTAGCTGGTCTTAGTTTTAGTTAGATAAATTTATGTTCATTGATCATGAGTATAATGGCTTCGTTCTTTTGTCCTGCTGTAAGCAATTCTTTATTGCGTGGAGTTTGTCAGTATGATTACTTGATGAATTTGGTTATTTTTCAACAGATAGCTGAAGAAGATTAGGTGATTTGGCAATTCAATTGCTGAAAATGTTGCATGCAATGGAGAGTCATATAAGTGTGCTTGCAGTGTCTACTATTGATTCTATGCATCGTTCAGTTCAAAAGAGTATAGGACATGTATCATACCTACAGAACTGGAATGTACCATGAAATAATCTTGAATGATCAACCATATGGTTCAACTGAACACATGTTTATTAATTCAGTAACTATAGTTATGTTTTCCGATTTGATAAGTTATCCCATAAGATAAATTTAAATAGATTAATTACTGATCAAATACATTTTTTAGGTATTTCAAAGAATACTCAAGTCCTATGAAGCAAAATTATATGCCAGGTTGCCAAAAGGTGGTACTGGCATTGTTGCAGCTGTTGACATTATAAATTAGAATATTGTCTTTGTTTGGTAATTTGCAGATGCAAGCGCTTCTGACTGCTAAAGTTTCTAATTCAGAATAAGGAGCAAGGCACTCGGTTGTAGTTCAGATCATAGGCTTGCTATGACTCTTTTGCGATTTAAAATTTTAGTCCAGGAATCTTGGCTTCTTGTCGGGTCTTTGCAGTAAAGTCTCATTCATCATCATCAACAGATGATTTCATTTTGTGTATGCTTGAGTTTAGAAATTTTTGTCTCACTGTCCATCGTCGACGTACCGTCCATGAGAGTTGTTCATATAAGTCTACTGATAATATCTCCGATTTATTTCAATAATGTACATTTCCAGCAATGCATTTCTGTTGGTCCTATAACTACTACTCCCTCCGTTCCAAATTACTTGTCGTGGTTTTAGTTCAAATTTGAATTAAAACCACGATGAGTAATTTGGAACGGAGGGAGTACTTTCCTCAGCTTGAACTCGTGCATGTAGCCTCAAAGATTGCCACTGATCAGCTTTCATGTCTATAACATGATTATCTAGCTACATGTGCTCCATCTCTCCTGTTTTGTTCTATTACAAATGTCACTTTCTTCACTAATCACTATCATTAGCATAAAAAGGAGAGTGGAAGGGACGCCACCTACCTGGCACCGCAGAGCTTCCACTCAGGGGTGCGCCTCTGTGTCCATGTCGGCTTCCTGCACTGTGCGGGCGAGTCAGATTTTTACCGTGGGGAAAAGACGCAGCAAGTGCGGGCAACTTCCTCTTAGTGTTACTATAAAACTTATTGGACAATCATATTTAATTGTTGAATGTGTTTAATCTGTTGGGAATAATCCACTACCTAAGGGGATCAAGATATCTAAAATATTATTGTTTGTTCAAAGGTTGTTTGTTTTATTATCAGTTAGAAATTCTATTGCAAGTTCCTTGCTTATATGTGCATGTTTGTCAGCAATTAGAGAAAAAAGAGGTGAAAGGGTCGCTTATCAATTTGGCACTGCACAAACTCCCTCTCAGGAGGCGCCACCAGGTGGTGCCCCAACCCCTAGTAGCTCACTAAGCTACGGGTCATAATCGTGTTAGGGATGATACATCAAACGTGTGCACCATATAATTCTCCAAGAAAAGGACTTTCTATTTTACTTTTCTAGATATATTTTTCTAAACCTCAGACCGACTCAGATAGAATAGTCAATTTGTTACTTAAGGTATGATTGTGAAAAAAAATACAAATCCGATCAAGGTGCCAAAAAAATGGGCCGAGAAGTCCAATGCCATTGTTCTAAATAAAGTCGGCCTAGAATGTATTTCCTTGATTTTTTTAGTCCCCCAGTGGGACACTGGCCGGGTCTCATCTATGGGAGTAAGGGCCTCTTCAAGATAGACCCGTAAACCTCCCGCAACCGTCTGGACCGCCGTCGAGGGTTGGGTGCGACATATGCCAAAGGATGGCTTATCATGGTGGGAGCGAGTAGAACGTCGCCGGTGCCCGGAAGCGGGATGAGGCGTAGACACGAACGCCGGCGTACTTTACCCAGGTTCGGGGCTCTCCTAGGAGATAACACCTCTAGTCCTGCTCTGCGGGGTCTCCACATGATTACTAAGGCACTAGTGAGTACAATGGTGCTCCTCGAGCTGTATGCTAGAGGTGGAAGAAAGCAGGGCTAGCTCTCTCCTCTCTATATGTGTGAGTCTAGGTCTAACAGGTTGGGAACCCTTTTGCATGCGTGCCCTGAGGGTTTATATAGGCCTATCCCCATGGGTACAATAGTAATCTGGCCTGCTGGGACCCGCCGCCTGATGGACCCTGCCGACTAGTCTGGCACGGGGCCGACAGGCCGCTCCTGCCGCTCGCGGGTCTTGCCGGCTGCTTGTTGTTGTAGCCGCAAGGCTAATGATGCACGCTTGGTCGGGGAGGCGTGGCTATAGTCCCGTCGTCTGGTGGGAGATCACTATAGCCACACCGTGTCTCATCTGGTTAATGGTGCACGGACCCCGAGGGCGGAGTAGGCCGCCTGCTAGAGGCCGGCCTTCCTCGGGTCCAACTGGTCAGGCTCCTGCCACCATCCGGGCTCTCGCTGCCCGGTAGGGCCCGCCGCCTGCAGGCCCTACCGACAGGCCGTCGTGGGAGCAGGGCTCCGCCTAACAGGAGTGACATTAAGGGTGGAGTGGCAACAGTGCCACGTCGTGCGGAGATCTCCGCCTGTACGGGGCCCTATAGCCGTGCCGTGCCTTGGATACGGGGGTGATGGGCTACACTGTAGCCACATCCTGTCTTGTCTTCTTAATGGGGGTGCAGACTTCGAGGGCGTCGTGGGCCGTCTGCTAGGAGCCAGCCTCTCTGGAGGCCGCCTGCTAGGAGTCGGCCCGTCTCGGGGTTGTCTTCTGGTGCTAGGCCGTCTTCGGGCAGCCGGCCGCATGAGCCAGCCGGCTACCAGAAGGCGGCGCTTCGTCCTGGATGCTTGAGGGGCGCAGCTGGCCCGAATGTCTTGAAATGCTTAGGGACCCGGGTTAGGCTACTCGTGGCCCATTACTCCGACAGTAGTCCCCGAAGCTGGTGAGGCGTCGTGGCTGATAAGTTGAGAAGCCTCAGCAGTTTCCTTCTCTGAGTGCTCTTGCTGAATGCTTTGTTCGTCTTCTGGTGTGCCGCCTGCTGGGGAATTGGCCATGACCAAGCGGACTCGTTTGATGGTTTTGAAACACCAAGGCGGGAACCAGGTGGCGTGCTTGCTAAGCCTCCAGGTCCGCCGCCCGCTGTGAGCACGCCACATGGCGCCAACTAGCTGGGCCAGCCTGCCAGCCCACGCGCACGATGGGACGCGACAGCAGGCTGGGCCCGCCATTACTGGGCCTCGGCGCGCGAGCGAATCCGCTGCAGCCGAGGTGGGCGGTTGCGATTCCGTGCGGAGTTACTGCACGCATTAACTCGTGCATTAACCACGGGGCCGTGGGGGCGTGGGTGCAGTTAATCCCATGATCCCACGCCCTGTCCCCTCGGCTTCATAGCCCAGGGGCTATAATTAGGGGGAGGAGGGGGAGCGGCAGAGCACGCGCGCCCTCCTCTCCCTTTGCCATTTTTGTCCTTCTCCTCTCCTTGCCGCCGCCGCACCTCCGTGCTCCGCCGAGGCGCCGCCGCTGGTCTCCTTCGCCCCAAGCCTCCTGCTTCGTCACGACCTTGGCTTCCGCCGCAGCGCCATTCCCTCGTCTAGCTCGGTCTCCATGGCGCGCGAGAAGGGAGGGGACTGGGATGGCTCGCTTGTGATTAACGACCATCTCACTTCCCTTCGCGCCACACAGCGGTTGCTCGGCGCGAGCTTCGTCAAGATGCGCCTCCACCGAAGAAGGAGATCTCGCCAGCGCCGACAGGAGGCGAGCGGGTTATCCTCCGCTCGCACTTCCTCCACTGCTTTGGCCTGCCGGCAAGCGGGTTCCTCTGCTCCTTCCTCGACTTCTATCATCTCCAACCAAACCATCTGACGCATAGCACCGTGACATTGCTGTTCGCCTTCGTCACGATGTGCGAGGGCTACCTCGGCATCCTCCCCACCATCAAGTTGTGGGGAGCGTTCTTCTACACCAAGCTGGGCACCTCCGCCAAGGAGAAGGAGGCCCAGTGTGGCGCCTTCGCCGCGGTGCGCCGTCTGTCGGTGAGGAACGCCTTCCCCGCCATCAAGCTGTCACAGTCAGTCAAACTGTGGCAGAAATCATATTTCTGCGCGGAGAACGTCGACCCAGCCATCGACTTCATCAATCTGCCGCCTTACGAAGCCGGCCCTCCGGCCGAACCCCGGGCCAACTGGGGCTACAAGCCAAAGCCCATGTCGGCCGATGCCATCAACCGGCTCCGGGTGCTGGCTGATGAGGAAGGCCTCAAGGCGTCCGACCTGCTGGTCGCCTTCGTCGAACGCCGGGTTCTTCCGCTCCAAGGCTGGCCTCATCTGATCTGTCGGATGAGCGGGCACCGCGACCCGAGCCGGATGTGCACGAGGGACATGCCGACTATCGAGGTTGCCCGTATGGTGAATGAGATCTTCGACCTCAAGTTGTCGGGAGGGTCTTGGCGGTTCGGCAAGCGGCCATACTACCGCGCCAACCCACCGCCTGTTGTAAGTTCTGCAACTCTTTTCTTTTTAGTACTTGTCTTGGTCCTGGTCTTGAATAGTCGGTCCTTTGAATGCATATCTACATGTCTCCGGTGACAGCCGCCATCGTGGGGCCGGGTGGAGGCTACCAGCCGGACCGGGAGGTGAGCGACGTGGACGACCCCGACTTGGGGGCGGCCACCCTGGAAGACGACGCCATAGGTGGCGGTGACGTAGCAGGCGGCTCCGAAGAAGGAGGCGGCCTCGAGACCTGGCCTGATGATGATGACAAGGAGGACGAGCCGTGCCACCGCGAGGCACCGGTAAGGCGGACGTGGGCCCCTCTGCCGAGCCGGCTGCTCAGGGCGGCACGCGCAAGCGTAAACAAGGCGCCGTCTTGTTCGGTAGCGCGCCGAAGAAGACCAAGAACCCGATCGCCGCGACCAGGCAGAAGGAGGCCGCCGCGAAGGCAGCCAAGTTCCAGAAGCTTCCGAAGGCGCCTCCTATGGTGTCGGCGTAAGTATCTCTTCCTTGTGCTTTCCTTTCTTGTCGATTCTATTTGAGCTTCTTCTCTTCATTTTTCTTGACTTAGGGCCCCGCTCTCTCTTGAGAAGTCAGCCACCGCCTCCGTTATCGGGCCGGCGGAGACCTCTACCACCACCCGGCGAATCGACCCTGCGGCCGACCTCCGGGAGGCGCAGGAACGAAACGCGCAGGAGGCGCGTGAGGAGCAGGAAGCCGCCCGCATGGAGAAGGCGGAGGCGGACAAGGCAGAGGCCACCGTGTTGAAGAAGCTGGCGGAGACTGAGGCCGATGCCGCGGCGAAGAAGCTGGCTGAAGAAGCCGCGCACCGTCAGGCGCCGCTATTCATCATGCCCCTAAACTCCGCGCCGCCGCCACCAGAGTTCACGACGCCGACTGGGGGAACTGGCGAGGAGCATCCGGTCATGGAGAGGGAAGGCGGCGATGTCGTCATGCTGGATGTGGACGTGCCTCCGCCACCGCCGTCTGGAGGAGCGTGGGACAAACAGCCGGCCACCCAGCCGGTGCCGCCAGCCACGAACGAGGTGGTGACGAGCCCGACTCCCGAGGCCCGTACACCATCGCGCCGCCGAGGCGTGAAGGCGGCCTCGGCACCACGACCGCTGGAAGCCGGTGCCGCGAGCTCGTCCGTCCCAGACGCCGAAGCAACCAGCGCCGCACCCCCTGAATGGGTGCGTGGAGGCAGGAGGGCGCTTTAAACCAAGCGATCCTGGACGTCCAGGCCAAACTCCAAGCTAAGGCCACCGCTCTTCAGCAATGCAACATGGCATTCTTGGATTCGCGAGCGGCTAATCGGGTATGTCTTTTATTTCTTCATCGTTGGTTCTTGTATTTCTCTATGGGGGCGCGCCAGCACACCCACTGGGTGTAGCCCCCGAGTTTCAAGCCGGCAGCTGAGCAGGCGGCTTGGAACTTTAATTGGCAAGCTCCGAGTGCTAACTTCGTCTGATATCTTCATTGTAGGATTATCATAACCTTCGCGCGGCCACCTTTAACTCCAATGTCCGAGAGCTGGACTAACGGACCGCCAACTTGTCGGAAAGCCGGAGTAAGTCTTCATTTTCTTTCTCTGCGGGGGCACACTAGCACACCCGCGGG
Organism: Triticum aestivum; assembly: GCF_018294505.1. NCBI lineage: Eukaryota > Viridiplantae > Streptophyta > Magnoliopsida > Poales > Poaceae > Triticum > Triticum aestivum. The sequence continues at coordinate 598,377,504 of NC_057812.1, forward strand.
CTGTAGTCCCCGAGATTCGGGCCGACTACTAAGCAGTCGGGCCGGATCTCCCCGGCAACTGCACTTCTTCTTTGTTAATGGTTGACATTTTTTCCTTTCTCTATTCCTGCAGAGGCCAACGCTGCTCTGCAGTAGCAGCTGGGTGAGGCCAACACTGCGTTGCGCGCCAAGAAGGTAGAGTGCAACGAGCTGGCCCAGGAGCGTGACCGACTGGCCAAGCAACTAACAGAGCAGGCGGAGCTTCTCCAGAAGGCCCGGAAGGAGGTGGAGGCGAAAGAGCCCAGCCTCCTCGCCAAGTTCGAGACCGAACGCTCCGCCTGGACCGACAAGGAGGTGCTGCTGACATCCGGCTTCGGCAGGATTGAAGACATAGTTGATGGTAAGCTTTCTTCTTTTTCTAGCTTCTGACTTCTTTGCTTTCTGCCTGAGCAGACTTCTTCCCCGGCCACTCTGGCGCCGCCAACCAGGCTATTGAGGCTTATCATGAAGAATGGAGGGCTGAAGGTGCGCAGATCACCGCCAACGCCCCCGGACCCTTAGCGAACAACTTCTCAGCATCCATGCCCGCCTTCGGCCAGTCACCAGATGCTGCGCCGTCTTCAGCGTGTCGGGGCCCAAGCGATCTCCGCCCTGTGGCCAGACATGCCGGCTCCGCGCACTCCTAGTCGGACTGCCGACTGGATGGAGGTGGCGGCCGGCCATCTGGAGGCTTGGAAGGGTTCCTCGGCCCAGGCTGGAGCGCGCCGGGCCTTGGAGTTCGTCAAGGCGTGGTACCCTGGGCTAAATCTAGCCCAGTTGATCATGTTTCGGCAGGAGGCCCAAGAGGAGCTGGTGGCGGTGGAGCGTGATCTTGTCAGACGGGCAGCGGCGATCGCCGAGTATACCAACACCAGCATCTCCGTTCCTGAGCTGGCTGTGAACGGTGCCGAGACGCCACCAGAGTGCTTCGGGCTAAACCCGAAGGACAACAAAGACTCAGCTGAGATGATCGACTCCAGCGACGAGGGAGAAGACAAGGAGGACGGGGAAGGCGAAGAAGACATGCCAGAGGTCGGAGCGGATGACCAGCCTCAGCTTGACCGTGCCTCAAACAACGAGCCGCGCTCGAGGGCGCCGACTGCTGCTTGAGGCGACCAAGTGGAGACTGACCAGCCGTCCACTCCACCAACCGGCACTACCGACTCCGCTAACCAGCCGGGCCCCTCAGCTGCTCCCTAGGCTGCCGATTTATCTTTATTTTTCCTGCTTTATCAGTCTTGACAAACTTTGTTAAATTTGCACAATTCCACCCGCGGGGTGTATTTCAAACTCTGTTGAATGCTAGCCAGGGGCCTTTTTTCATGTAAATATTCTTCCACACAAGTTGTGCTTTTTGCCGAGTTCTGACTTTTCTTGCTTACTGCTCCTTGGCTTTTTCCCTTTGCTGCCCTCCCTTGGCTGCCGTCTTGCCAGCCAAACAGCCGCTCTGCGGACTGTGGCTGGGTCAAGTACTTAGCTACTTTGGGAGAGCAAGTACTTAGCCGACTAGAGCATTAGCAAGGTAAGTAGAAGCCGGCCGGCCGGTGCTCAGCAGCCGGTCGATGAGGCGGGATGTCGGCCTGGACTATGTGCGTGCTTTAGGTCCTTAGACATTTTTTTGTGTGGACACCCTTTCTGCAACTCCTGCCCATCGGACAGTCGCTCTGCGAGCTGTGGCGTCTGGCAGGAGAAGGTTTAAGTGCCGACACACTACTCGTCTGACTGCAGGAAGCACCACATAGTACAAGGCGGCGAGCCCCCGGGCCAACTGGTCGTACCCTGTGCCAGGCGGAATAATGAAATAACACATTCATAGGCATAATACTTATCATATAGATAAAAGAGGGTAGCCCCCGAGCTCTTCTCGGGGGACCCGGAGTCTTCGTACTTAATATAAAAGGTAGCGTGGTACATACTGCATCAACTGTAAAATCTTCGAAGGAGGTTTGCATTCCACGGCCGCTCTGTCTCCTTGCCGGAGTCGTCTCTCTTGCGTGCTCTGGGCTTTTGAGCATCGATCAAGTAGTAGGAGTCATTGCCCAGAACTTTGCTTATGATGAAGGGGCCTTCCCAAGGAGCTGAGAGCTTGTGCTGGCCGGCTGTTCGCTAGATTAGCCGGAGCACAAGGTCTCCCTCTTGGAAAGATCTTGGCTTGACCTTCCGATTATAGTATCCGCGTAGACTCTACTGGTAGATGGTGGACCGGCTGAGTGCCAACAGCTAGCCCTCTTCCAGCAGATCGACGCCGTCTTCTCGTGCTTCTTTTGCCTCCTCCTCAGTGTACATGGTGACTCAAGGGGAGTCGAATTCTATGTCTGTCGGGATGACGGCTCCAGCACCATAGACGAGGAAGAAAGGCGTGAAGCCGGTTGACTTGTTTGGAGTTGTGCACAGGCTCCAGAGGACAGCCGGCAACTCATCGAGCCGACAGCCGGCCGAACGCTCCAGAGGCTCGACTAGTCGGGGCTTGATGCCGGACAAGATGATGCCGTTTGCTCGCTCCACCTGGTCGTTTGACTGCGGATGGGCAACAAACGCTAAGTCCAGCCGGATGCCCTGTGTCGCGCAGAAACGAGCCAAGGCGCCTTTGGCAAAGTTTGTGCCGTTGTCAGTGATGATGCTGTGTGGTATGCCATACCGAGTGGTGATGTCTACGATGAAAGTCATAGCAGTCGGACCATTCAACTTCTTGATTGGTTTTGCTTCTATCCACTTGGTGAACTTGTCCACGGCGACAAGCAGATGAGTCATGCCACCACGTGCTGTCTTGAATGGTCCCACCATGTCCAGGCCCCAGACGGCAAAGGGCCAGGCAATGGGGATGGTCTTGTGTGCAGAAGCCGGCAAATGTGGCTTGGAGCGGAACTTCTGGCACCCTTTACATTTCTGGACCAAGTCTTTGGCATCTTCTAAAGCAGTCGGCCATAAAAAACCGTGGCAGAAAGCTTTGGCAACAAGTGATTTTGAAGCCGCGTGGTGACCACACTCGCCTTGGTGGATGTCTTTGAGGATTGCTTGGCCTTTCTCTGACTCTACGCAGCACTGGTACACACTAGTGACACTGCGCCTGACAAGTTCTCTGTTGACAATGGTGTATGCTGCTGTCCGACGTTGTACTTGTCGAGCCGAGATCTCATCAGTCGGCGGCTCTCTGTTCACCAGAAAGTTGAGGATGGATTGTGCCCATGAAGGTGCTGCTATTTCTTCGACTGCCAGAACTGCAACTTGCACGAGGGCGGTTGGGCTGGGAGGCGGTGGGCTGGAGTCGGCTGCCGCTTGCTATGTCGATGAAGTCCCCGGGCCGACTGCTGCAGTCCCCGGGCCGGGCTCTGAAGTCCCCGGACCGGGTGCGACTGTTGCAGCCCCGGAGCCACCTGCAAAGTCCCCGAGCCGGTTGCTGGGGTCCCCAAGTCGGATCCGACTGCTCGGGAGGAGCCGACACGAAGATGGAGTCTGATTCTGGTGACAGCTTGACAGATGGCTTGAGGAGGCGTTGTAGGGCGACGCCGGCTGGTATTGCTTGCCGGGTGGAGCCAACCTGTGCCAAAGCATCAGCTTGCTCGTTGTCGTTTCGTGGCACATGGAGGAACTCGCACCCTTCAAAGTATCCACTGAGTTGCTGGACGAGGAAGCGGTAGCTTGCCATGTCTGCATCCTTGGCGTCCCAGTCGCCTGACGACTGCTGGACCACCAAGTCGGAATCACCATAGCACAGGATCTGGCGAATGCCGAGTTCCTTGGCAAGCCGGAGCCCGTGTATGAGTGCTTCGTATTCAGCTATGTTGTTGGAGGCGGCAAAGTGAATTTGCAACACATATTTGAGCTTGTCGCCTTTGGGAGAGGTGAGGACGATGCCGGCTCCCAAACTGGTGCGCATCTTGGATCCATCAAAGTGCATCCACGGCGCTGGCGGCAGGTACTGGGTCTCAGCCCGGTCGACGAGGAAGTCGGCCAGCGCTTGTGACTTGATGGCAGTGCGATGCCGGTAGTAGATGGTTTAGGGGCCAAATCTATGTCCCATTTGGCCACTCGGCCCGAAGCATCTCGGCTTCCAATGATCTCGACAAGTGGAGCGGTGCAGACAACAGTTATTGGGTGCTCTTGAAAGTACGGCTTCAGCTTCTTGGCAGTGAAATGCACGCTGTAGCACATCTTCTGATATTGGGGGTAGTTCTGCTTGGAGGCGGACAACACTTCACTCAGGTAATACACCGACCTCTGGACTGGTAGTGCCTTGCCGTCTTCTTTGCGCTCCATGACTATGACTGTGCTGACCACCCGGCTGGTGGCGGCGATGTAGAGAAGCATGGGCTCCTTAGCAATCGGAGCCGCCAGGACAGGCGGAGTGGTCAACACCTTCTTGAGCTGAGAAAAGCTTCGTCCGCCTTGTCATTCCACTCGAAAAAAGTGGTCTTCTTCATGAGCTGGTACAAGGGAAGAGCCTTCTCGCCCAGCCGACTGATGAAACAGCTGATGGATGCCAAGCAGCCAGTGAATTTTTGCACGTCCAGCAGTCGGGTGGGTACCTCCATCCTCTCGATGGCCTTGATCTTCATAGGGTTGCACTATATGCCGCGCTCTGAGACCAGGAAGCCAAGAAGCTGGCCGGTTGGTACCCCGAAGATGCATTTCTCCGGGTTGAGCTTGATTTGAAAGTGGCGCAGCTTTTCAAAGGTCTCCTTGAGGTCCTCCAGCAGAGTGCCATGCTTCTCCGTCTTCACCACAATGTCGTCCACATAGACATGGGCATTCTTGCCGAGTTGCTTGAGGAGACACTTCTGCATGCAACGCTGAAATGTGGCGCCGGCATTCCTCAAGCCGAACATCATGGTCGGGTAGCAGAAGGCTCGAAATGGTGTAATGAAGGCGGTCTTCAGCCTGTCGGCCGGGTTCAGCTTGATCTGATGATACCCTGAGTATGCATCCAAAAAACTCAACAGCTCGCATCCGGCTGTGGAGTCTATCACTTGATCGATTCTTGGCAAAGCAAATGGATCTTTGGGGAAAGCTTTGTTGAGGCTGGTATAATCAATACACATATGCCACTGCTTATTCTTCTTCAGCACAAGGACCGGGTTGGCTAACCACTCTAGGAAGAACACTTCCATAATGAAGCCGGCTGCTAGAAGCCGGGCTATTTCTTCTCCAACTACTCTTCTCTTCTCTTCTGACAGGCGGCGCAAGGGCTGCCTGACCGGCTTGGCATCAGGTCGGACATGTAACTTGTGCTCGGCGAAATCTGTCGAAACACCCGGCATGTCATTAGGAGACCATGCAAAGATGTACCGATTCTCACGGAGGAAATCGACGAGCTCACTTTCCTATTTACTGTCAAGGTTTGCACCAATGACATCGTGCCTCTCTGGGTGCTCCGGGTCCAAGGGTATCTTCTTTGTTTCTTTTGCCGGCTTGAACGAGCCCTCAACTTCCGACTCCTTGGTGTTTGGCGACATTTCCGGCTGCTTGCCTGCCATTGTCACAACCCGGTCAAGGAGCCGCTTCTCTACTGCGATCACGAGGGACTCGGCTAGCCGGCTGCTGTCTGCCGCACAGGCAGACGACTTCTTGTAGTCCCCGACTATGGTTAGGATTCCCTTGGTGCTTGGTGTAACGCCCTCGATGCGTCTATATCTCCCACGTGTCGAGGCACGACTTAGAGGCATAACCGCATTGAAAGCAATGTCGCAAGTTAGACAATCTTCACAACATCCCATGTAATATAGATAATAAAAGGGGAGATACATAGTTGGCTTACACTCGCCACGTCAATCAAAGTACATAAATAGCATTACATCAACCAATCACTCATGGCCCGACTACGGCGCCAAAATAAAAGATAAACCCAACATGCGACACGGTCCCGATCGCCCCAACTGGGCACCACTACTGATCATCAGGGAAAGACACATAGTAACGGCGTGAGTCCTCGTCGAACTCCCACTTGAGCTCAAGCGCGTCATCTGGAACGGAGTCATCAGGCCCTGCATCTGGTTTGGAAGTAATCTGTGAGCCACAGGGACTCAGCAATCTCGCACCCTCGCGATCAAGACTATTTAAGCTTATAGGTAAGGCAAGGTAAATATGTGGAGCTGCAGTAAGCGACTAGCATATATGGTGGCTATCCTGTTCGCAAAAGAGAGCGAGAAGAGAGGGCAAAGCGCGAACGAGTAACTAGAGAACAACCTGCGACAAGCATTACTCCAACACCGTGTTCACTTCCCGGACTCTGCCGAGAAGAGACCATCACGGTAACTCACACAGTTGATTCATTTTAATTAAGTTAAGGTTCAAGTTATCTATAACCCGACATTAACAAATTCCCATCTGCCCATAACCGCGGGCACGACTTTCGAAAGTTCAAATCCCTGCAGGGGAGTCCTAACTTATCCCATGACAAGCTCTCACGGTCAATGACGGAATAGACCTTCTCCCGAGACATTCCGATCAGACTCGGTATCCCGGTTCTACAAGACACTTCGACAAGTTAAAACAAATCCAGCAACACCGCCTGAATGTGCCGACAAATCCCGATAGGAGCTGCACATATCTCGTTCTCAGGGCACACTCAGATGAGACATCCTACGAGTAAAACCAACCCTCAAGTTGCCCCGAGGTGGCCCCGCAGTCTACTCGGTCGGACCAACACTCAGAGGAGCACTGGCCCGTGGGGGGGGGGTGTTTAAATAAGATGACCCTTGGGCTCCGGAAACCCAAGGGAAAAAGAGGCTAGGTGGCAAATGGTAAAACCAAGGTTGGGCATTGCCGGAAAAGCTTTAATCAAGGCGAACTATCAAGGGGTTCCCATTATCACCCAACCGCGTAAGGAACACAAAATCCGGGAACATAACACCGATATGACGGAAACTAGGGCGGCAAGAGTGGAACAAAATGCTAGGCGAGAGGCCGAGCCTTCCACCCTTTACCAAGTATATAGATGCATTAAGATAACAAGATAATATAATGATATCCCAACAAGTAAATAATGTTCCAACAAGGAACGGTCTCCAATCTTCACCTGCAACTAGCAACGCTATAAGAGGGGCTGAGCAAAGCGGTAACATAGCCAATCAACAGTTTGCTAGGACATGGTGGGTTAGAGGTTTGACATGGCAATTTGGGAGACATGATAAGCAAGTGGTAGGCATCGTAGCATAGGCATAGCAAAAGAGCGAGCATCTAGCAAAGCAAAGATAGTAGTGATTTCGAGGGTATGATCATCTTGCCTGCACAGTTGTCAGAGTTGACTGGATCCTCGAAAGCAAAATCAACGGGCTCCTCATTAGCGAACTCGTCTCCCGGCTCTACCCAAACAAGACAGACAAGCAACAAGGACACAATCAACCACGTGCAAAGCTCAAACAATATGATGCAAACATGGTAGGCTATGCGGGATGCGATATGCGATGCATATGCAAGATTTGACAAGGAATGAATGAACCTGGCCTCAACTTGGAAATCCAAGTGTTCCACTGGAAAGGTGAGATGAAATCTCTTGAAAACGATATAAAGATCACCGGAATCGGAGTTACGGTTTGGAAATGGCAAGCAATTCAAATATGACCACATTCTGCGATTTACAACAAGTAGCCATCTAAATGCAACAAGATGAACGTGCTACAGCACCCAAACATGGCAACAAAATACATGGCAGGGATCCATTCATGATGCTTAACAAAAGAGGAACACTGAGCTATGGCCAATTCATCCATTAACAGGTTCAAACAAGCATGGAAAAAATGCATTTGGTAAACATATTTCAGACTTAGTGAAATTAACACTTGTCTGGAATTTCAGATCAGGTAGCACACTTTGGGGCATGAAAACTATATGCTACAGGACCTGAACATGGCAAAGTAAATCATGGCATGGAGCTACTCAAAGAGCTTAACAAAAGTCCCTTAGTGACCTTGAGCCAAAAGGGATCACAAAATACATTTGCAAGCATGTGAACATGGCAAAAACATAATCAGTTCACAGACTTGGTGAAAAACTAGAGCATGCAAAACAGATATCAAGTAGGCATGTTTACGAGCTCGATGCACTCACTACAGAGCATGTCATGATAATATAAGCATACACCCATCAAGAATACACATTATACAAGCTAGACATGGCAAGAACAATAGCATAGCATGCACGGATCAACTACAACATCCTCGGCAAAATCGCTAACAAGTAGACAATCTGCCCAGATTCACGAAATAGCAAAAGTAGAGCTCGATTGACTCAAGCTAGGGTGCTCCATAATTGCAAACAAAGACATGGATGGATAGAGCACCACAAGATTAACAAAACATCCTTACTGATCATCCTCAAAAGAGGCACGGATCACTAGAAAACAACATGAACATATGGCATATTGAAATAAACAGATCAAGGACTTAGTGCAAATGCTAAGTCCCTGAAATCAGCATTAACGAATGCACCACTTTGCAAGCTTGTGATAGTCACCACACACATCACAAAAATACATGGGTTGCACCTCTGGATAGATGGCCAAACGTATAACAAAACTCATGTAGAGCTCAGGGGCATATCATGCACACAATAATCATGGCAAAAATTACAAATATCTAAATGGAGCAGCAGATCTGACAATTATCTCAAATAGAATTCGTACAACAACATTTCGGGCATCAGGATGAACTCAAATGAAAATGATGCAATGAGATGAAATGATGTGCTCTCTGAGACGAACATTTTGATATGCTATATGCCCAAAACGGAGCTACGGATGCGGAGTTACGATACAATGAACATAGCGAAAAAATTAGGGTTTCGGGCAAAAAGTCAACCGATCCTGATCTGGATCTGGAGGGTACTGTAGCGGCGGCGCGTATTCCGAGGTTCGCCGGGGAG
>NC_057812.1:598386640-598398329 GCF_018294505.1 Triticum aestivum
GGCGGACGGCGAGCAGGAGCGGGAGGAGGCGCGGCGAGCAGGAAGCCCCGGGCGGCGGCGGTGGCGACCCGAGCCGGGAGGGCCGCGCGCGGGCTCTCCGAGCCGGCGCGGTTGGTGGATGCGGCAGCGACACGTGGCGCCCTGTGATTGGTCGCGGGCGGCGGCGGACGTGTTCGGCGGCCGGCGGACGTGTCCGGCCGCGCGGAGAGGGTGGATCTAGGGTTTCGGGTGAGGGGATCCGTGAATTTTGAGGAGGGGGTCTATATATAGAGGTAGAGGGAGCTAGGAGTGTCCAAATGAGGTGCGTTTTTCGGCCACGCGATCATGATCGAACGCTCTAGATGATGGAGAGGGTTTTGGGCCAACTTGGAGGGGTGTTGGGCTGCCACACACACGAGGCCTTGTCGGTCCCTCGGTTAACCGTTGGAGCATCAAACGAAGTCCAAATGGTACGAAACTTGACAGGCGGTCTACTGGTAGTAAACCAAGGTCGCTTGGCAAGTCTCGGTCCGATCCGGGAATGTTTAATCCTCACACATGAAAGAAAGGTAGAAATGACCACCAGAGGAGAACGGAGCGCCGGAATGCAAAAGGACAACGGGGAAAATGCTCGGATGCATGAGACAAACATGTATGCAAATGAAATGCACATGATGACATGATATGCAATGCATGACACACAAGCAATGACAACGCAACAACAGCGAATAACTGGAGGACACCTGGCACATTGGTCTCGGGGCGTTACACTTGGCATCTTCATCTTGAGGTAAGCATAGTGGGGGACCGCCATGAACTTGGCCAGAGCAGGCCGGACAAGTAGCGCGTGATAGGGGCTCTCAAGGTCCACCACTTCGAACCAGACTGGCTCTCGGCGGAAGTGCTCTTTGTCTCCAAAGAGGACATCTATCTGGGTCTTGCCGATCGGTGAGCAGGAAAGGCCAGGGACTATGCCATGGAATACAGTCCGGCTGGGCTGAAGCTGCCTTTGCTTGATTCCCAACTTCTCCATAGTGTCGCGGTACAGGATGTTGATGCTGCTGCCGCCATCTATCAGCACTCGGGAGAAACGAGCAGCCCGCCTCTCTGTTGCGAAGGTGGCATCTAAGACCAGAGCATAAGAACCGGGAGAGGGCATCACCTCCGGGTGGTCAGCTCTACTCCAGCTGATAGGCTTCTCAGACCAATGCATGAACTCGGGGGTCTCTGATGCTATTGCATGCACTTCTTGTTGCTGCTGCCATCTGCTGTGCTTATCATCGGCCACGCTGGTGAACACAACATATGCTCCATGCTCTTTAGGATATTCATCTTGTATTGCGCCGACTGGCCGAACCGCCGGCTGCTGGGGAGGAGGAGGCGGCGGGCCAGCAAGCGGAGGAGGCAGGAGTCCATCGCCCTTGGCGATCTGGGTGAGCCAGTGGCACTTCCGAGTGATGTGATTGGACGGCTTCGCACCGCTGTGAAACTTGCAGGGGCCATCGAGAGTCTGCTTGTATGAGAAGGCGGGCAGCTAGTTGGGCTTGCCGCCCTTCTGACGCTTGGGAGGAGGTTGCCCTTCCGGCTGCCGGTCTTCAATTGTCGCCACCTGCAGGCTTGTCGAAGCCGGTTGTGGCGCCTTGCGCTTGTTGTCGTTTTGCTGCTGCCGCCGACTGGTGTCACCATCCGGGGTTCGAGGAGCTTGAGGAGCCACCTTGCCGGATGCATCAACTTGAATCTCCGCCTTCATGGAGGAGTCGGCCATGGCATGTTTGTCCGCTATGATCAGCAACTCATCGAGGGTGGCCGGCTCGTCGCACAGGAGTTTGTGCTTGAGCAGAGTGCCCTCTCTGCACCCGGCTGTGAAGTACTCAATAGCCTGCACCTCGTGCACGCCTTCGCAGGAGTTGTGCAGCTCAGCCCAACGCGTGAGGTAGTCGCGAGTTGACTCGTTGGGGCCTTGGACGCACAAGGAGAGCTGGCAAGGCTTGGGCGGCCGCTTGTACGTGCTGGTGAAGTTGCGGATGAAGGCTTCGGTGAAATCAACCTAGCTGTTGATGCTGCGGGGCTTCAGGCTGTTCAGCCATGTCCGGGCGGTGCCTTGGAGCATGAGCGGAACATACTTCACGGCAACGCGCTTGTTGCTGTTTGCGATGCTGACGGCCGTGGAGTAGTCAACCAGCCAGTCTTCCGGCTTCACGAAGCCGGTGTACTTGGGCGTATCTCTTGGGAGTGTGAACCCTTTGGGGAAGGGCTCGTCACGAATGCGGGGGCTGAAACAGGGCGGGCCCAGCGCGTCTTCTTGTTCTAGCGCCAGGGATCGGTTGAGACGATCGATCCGGTGGCGAGTGTCATTCTCTCCGACTCCTTCTCGGGGGCCAAGGCGGTCGCCGAGTGTCGGGTGGTCGACAGGTGGTGAAGATACGCGCCTGTCTCTGCGCTGGGGAGGCTGGTAGTCGCCTGGTCATTCCACCGCTTGCGTGCTGCCGTCTCGGTCGCGCTCGATGGTGATGTACGTCCGGCTGCGGCTTGCAGCCGGCTCCTTGTCTCGTCGTCCGTGGGTGCCATCAGTCGGTGTCCGGGAGGTCGCGCCATGCTCTCGACGGGGTGGGGGGGGGGGCTGATTCTCAGCCTGCGAGCCGGGCTCCACCACTCGGCGGCCGGCTTCTTGCTGCATGGCGGCTGTGTCAAGGAGTTGCTGCACGCGGTCCATCATGCAGCGACGCTCGTCGCCCTCCAAATGCTCCAGCTCTTCTATCGCCGCCTGGGCGGCTCGTATGTTCTCCTGAGGCGTGGCGTAAGTCGGGCGATCGGCCCCCAGCATGCTGGCGATGGCAGCCCCGCGTTGCCGAACGACGCCTACGCGACTGGGCTTGCCAGCAGCTAGCGTGCCACCGATGGCGCAGTCGACCTCGCGCTGATAGGCCTCGAAAAGGCGCCTCATCGTGGCCAGCTTCTGGGCGCTGTCGTAGAGCGCCTTGTGATGCGCCTCCATCGCCTCACCGTCGGCGTCTTCGGGTAAGGGTGCGGCCAAGTCCCGCAATGCTGTCTGCAGTGGATCCTGGCCACCTCCGCCAGAGTGCTCGTCATGGCTGATGACAAGCACCTCCGTGACGGTGTTTCCGCCATTGTCCGCGCAAGGAAGCGGTTCGTCGTAGACCACCACGTTGGTGGGGAATGCGTCGAGCGACGCCGTGTCGGAATCGACAAGCATCGGGTCGGTAGAGCCAACCGACTCCAAGTCCACAGCAGGCACGTTGACGATGTGAAGCTGGTTGAGGAGGCCGACGAGGCGGCTCTCGGGGCCATCTGTTCCCGCGTCAGATACGGGCTCGTCGAAAAGGCAAATCTCGCCAACAAGATCGGCGAGGCAGCTTGCCGCACAGACGACCTCCGCGTCGTGCAGCGCGTCGGCGCAGACACCGTCTGGCATGCCGGGCTGACTGCGCTCGTCAGGCAGGAACAAGGTTCCCGTACAGAACACGTCTCCGGACGACGGTGCACCTCGCCCCATGGTGGGCGCCAAATGTTGGGGGTTGGGTGCGACATATGCCAAAGGATGGCTTATCATGGTGGGAGCGAGTAGAACGTCGCCGGTTACCGGAAGCGGGATGAGGCGTAGACATGAACGCCGGCGTACTTTACCTAGGTTCGGGGCTCTCCTAGGAGATAACACCCCTGGTCCTGCTCTGCGGGGTCTCCGCATGATCACTAAGGCACTAATGAGTATAATGGTGCTCCTTGAGTTATATGCTAGAGGTGGAGGAAAGCAGGGCTAGCTCTCTCCTCTCTATATGTGTGAGTCTAGGTCTAACATGTTGGGAACCCTTTGCATGGGTGCCCTGGGGGATTTATATAGGCCTACCCCCCAGGGGTACAATAGTAATCTGGCCGGGTGTGGGACCCGGCTATCAGCGTCTCTGGCCGCCGGCTTCTCCGCCTGCTGCTGGGACCCGCCTGGTGGGCCCCGCCGACTGGTTCGGTACGGGGCCGACAGGCCGCTTCCGCCGCTCGCGGGTCTTGCCGGCTGCTTGTTACTGTAGCCGCAAAGCTAATGACACACGCTTGGTCGGGGAGGCGTGGCTACAGTCCCGCCATCTGGTGGGAGATCACTGTAGCCACACCGTGTCTCATATGGTTAATGGTGCACGGACCCCGAGGGAGGAGTAGGCCGCGTGTTAGAGGACGGCCTCCCTCGGATCCGACTGGTCAGGCTCCTGCCGCCATCCGGGCTCTCGTTGCCCGATAGGGCTCGCCACCTGCAGGCCGTACCGACAGGCCGCCGTGGGAGCAGGGCTCCGCCTGACATGAGTGACGTCAAGGGTGGAGTGACAACAGTGCCGCGTCGTGCGGAGATCTCCGCCTGTACGAGGCACTGTAGCCGTGTCGTGCCCTGGATACGGGGGTGATGGGCTGCACTGTAGCCACATCCTGTCTTGTCTTCTTAATGGGGGCGCAGACTTTGAGGGCGTCGTGGGCCGCCTGCTAGGATCCGGCCTCTCTGGAGGTCACCTGCGAGGAGTCGGCCCGTCTCGGGGCCGTCTTCTGGTGCTAGGCCGTCTTCGGGTAGCCGGCCGCATGAGCCAACCGGCTACCAGAAGGCGGCGCTTCGTCCTGGATGCTTGAGGGGCGCAGCCTGCCTGAATGTCTTGAAATGCTTAGGGACCCGGGTTAGGCTACCCGTGGCCCATTACTCCGACAACCGTGTTGTCTGGAACGTGAAAGTCATCCAATGCGGTCCTATATCGATCCGTGGAGCGAGCCGGACGCGATTTTTCTCGCAAGCCTTAGACAAATGTAAGAGGTTGTTGTAATTTTTCTTTTCTTTCGTTTTTGTTCTCTTTTTCCCTTACTTTTTTGTTTCTTTTTTCTGTTATTTTGAGTAAAACACACTAATATTTTTTTTCATATACATGAGCACTTACTTTTTTAATTATGTGAACACTCTTTTTCAAACATATGAACAGTTTTTCAAGCTATATGGAGCCCTTTTATGTACAATTGTTTTTGTACAAATTGTTATAAAAACATAAAAAGAACATTTTTTTATATGAGTGGAATTTCTCCTTCAAAATATGAACTAGTTTTACACATGCAGATCAATTTTGAGATAAAAAACAGTAAAAAGCACATGTAAGAAAAAATGAGCTTTGTTTAGGATTTTTAGAGCGGTAGGAAAATATTTAATGTCTTTTCAAAAAGGTGTTTTTATGTGTGAAAAATGTTCATATGTATCTTGAAAGATATGATTATAGTTTCTAAAATATTAACATGTTGCAAAAACAGTGTTAATGTATCTCTAAAATAATATACATGCTATTCGCAAAACAAAATAATATACGTGCATTACTCATACAAAAATTAAAAATTAAAACGGAAAGTACACAAAAAGGAAAAAGTAACAACAAAGGAAAACAAACAAACAATAATTAAATAAAATAAAACAGAAAAGAATGCAAAAAAAGAAAATCTATTATAACAACAGATGAAAATAGGAAAAATGAAAAGAAAGAGAAAGGAAGAAACCCGACACTACCGGGAGGACCAAGGGCGGAGTGTGCCTATGCGACCGCGTGCTATTGCTTGCAAAGACTGGTATAGAGAATTTGCTGCAAATAGGTGATTTCTCCCATCCCAAACTTATTCCTATGTTCAAGGAGGTCGCTAGTTGCATTCCTCATCAAGGCAATTTTATTTTACAATGGAAAGACAATTGGCAAGGACCACCTCTGGACATCCAATTCCCTGAATTACACTCATATGTCCTAGACAACCAGGTCACTGTTCAAAGCATGCTGAGTGAGGAAAATGTAATTCATAATTTGCATACCCCAATATCCACTCAGGCTCACACTCAAGTCCTTGCCCTTCAACAAAGACATTGGATCATAGAGACATTTCACCAAATTACATGCTGATCGGGGCCTCATCATGACTGCAGCTTCGATTCAGCCTTTCAGCGGCGCGGAGTTGTTGGCTAAGTAGGCAGCGGCGAGCGAGGGAGCCCCACAAGTTGGGCGCCACGTTCGGTGCACCGTGTCGGGTGCGGACGCGGTGGGCGACGGCGACGGCTCGCTCGCCGGGTTGCAGGCCGAGGAGGAGGAGAGTACCCCCTTTCCCACACCGTGCATTCCGTTCGGCCGGTTGGTGAAAGGGACGGAGATACTTCCACGCTCGGGCCGATGATCTGGCGTCCTCGTGTAGTCATCGTCTTCCCGGCGAGCCTCGGCCACAGGAGCGCACGGCTCACGTCGTGACTTGCGAGTCCTTTTTTTGGAAGCTTCTGACTGGTTGGTTTGTTGGGCCATGCCCCGCGGGCCAAATTCTAATGTCGCAATTTGAAGAGGCTTGTTCAGACAGGCAAAAATGAGGGACCCCCTATACTCAAACACATGGGCTGGGTCCTGCAGTGCAGTAATTTTTCTTTTCTTTCGTTTTCGTTCTTTTTTTTCCTTATTTTTTGTTTCTTTTTTCTCTGTTCTTTGAGTAAAATACACTAATATTTTTTTCATATACATGATCACTTATTTTTTAATTATGTGAACACTCTTTTTCAAACATACAAACAGTTTTTCAAGCTATGTGGAGCTCTTTTATGTACAACTGTTTTTGTACAAATTTTACAAAAACATAAAAGAACATTTATTTTATATGAGTGGAACCTTTTCCTGCAAAATATAAATTCTTTTTACACATGCCGCTCAATTTTGAGAAAAATACAGTAAAATTTTAGCACAATGTTCGGGCGAGGGTTTCGGAACCGATAAATCTCATTGGATCACAGAGACATTTCACCAAATTACATGCTGATATCGTGCTGCATCTTAATGATGTGCGCCTCTTTTACGAAGCTGATCTTCGCACCACAACTCGATCGCGAGTGATAAGTAAAACAAACAAATCAACTAAACTGTAAACGGAAGGAGATGGAGTTGAACTTTGAGCTACTCCATATGCAATATATGTACTGTACAGAACCACATATTGGGCTGGCTGTATAGTTTTCCTGGGCTATTTACATACTACTATCTTCATTGTTTGCCTGTATAAGTAATTTTCTTCTTCGGTAATGCTGTATAAGCTCCATATGTACGCACGTTCTTGTCGCTAAGACGAATGAACCTATAATGACTAGAGTAGCAGAGTATACGCCATTGGCGGGCTAAGCAGAGCAGGGCGGAGCAGAGGAGGAGAGCCCGAGGAGGACGATGGGCGTCGCCCGGGCTGTGTCGTGCTACGGCGACCTGGAGCGGCAGGTGTCGTGGTCGATGGGCGCGACGTTGCCGGTGCGGTAGTAGAAGTCGAGGGGGCAATTGAGGCGCGTCCAGAAGCCGACCTTGAGGAAGACGCCCTTCTTCCACCGCGTCCGCGCCTTGCCGGACAGGGTGATCGGCACCAGCTCGGACCTGACCGCCTCCTCCATGGCCTGCATCCCGGCGGGGTCCAGCCTCGTCCCGCGCGACTCCCCGCTGTACGGCAGCGTGACGGAGCTCTCCCGGGCGACGGTGAAGGTCTCGGTGCTCAGCTGTAGCAGGGTGGTGCCGTTGAAGTTGACGTCGATGTTGAAGCTGGAGAAGGAGGTGTCGACCTTGGAGTTGGTGTTCTTGGCGAGAAGATCGAACTTGAACTTTATGTCCCTGGTGACGCCGTCGGCCGGGCTGTAGTCGAGCTGCAGGAGCTGCGCGTTGGTCACCTCCATGTACGGCATCTGGGGCTTGTAGATCAAGTACACGGCCAACATCGTGGCGCCCAACACGAGGACGCCGATGGCCAGCAGCATGCACAGGATCACCGCCATCCACACCCACGGGGAGCTCCTCTGCCTGTCGTTGTACGGCGGTCCCTTCCACCGATGGCGGCGATGACCCGCCTCAGCCGACCTCTCGTCCTCGTGGTGGTGGTGGTCCCCGCCTCCATCCTGCTATCTCCGGCCCTCATCTCGTGTCGGGGGGCGCTTCGAGCTGGGTTGATATCGGAGGGATGGAGCCGGAAATACACTTTGGTTTCTGGTTGTATATGCATCCTATATGGAGATTTTTTAAAATATTTTAATAAAAAGTCAAAATATGTAAGAACTATTTTGACAAAACGCTCGACTTACTTTTGCACTGATATATAAATCTCGACGAAAAAAAAACAAAAATTGACCTCACAGCAAAGAAGACAAAAATTATTTGCTATTATAGGTCACTATTCACACTATTTTAGCCAAAAATTTATCTTTTTTGAAAAGAAGTCAAAAGTATATATTTTTTGTGGATTTTATTTCTCACGAGTACAATAGAAGGTCAAGTTTATTTCAAAAATATTTTCAGAAATTTTTGACTTTTTGTTGAATTACTAAAAAAAATTCCCATATAGGGGCATATGTCCCCATAGACCAAAAATTCCCCTCCCGGATGGAGCGTGCATTATAAGGAAATCGAGTTGGATGGAGCGGTAAATCCACGGGTAATTGTTAAGGTTTTTTTTGACGGGCGGTAATTGTTAAGGTTGGATGGGAGGAAGGGTTTTGGAATCTTTTTTGCTCCGTGTCATGGTCACGCCTTCTTTTTGAGTTTGCATACTCAACCACTCAAGGTAGTACTCATATACGTTGCTTGCTATGGTTTTGGGCATCACTTGATACAGAGACCAGGGGTTATTCTCCTTTTCAAAAAGGAAAAAGTGTTGCTTGCTTGCTATGGCTTTGCGCACCACTTGATCCATAAAGTGGGATAATCCTTCTTATATAAAAAAGATGTGTTGCTTGCTTCCTTGCTTTACAACTAAACTATACCTTCTAGTCTAGTCTACTAGGTAGCTAGCCCTCTTATTCTCTCAACTAGTCATCATTAATTGAATTTTAAATCTTCGGTCATAATTAAGTTAGTTGCAGCCATGATTCACCAAATTTGAAATGCATTTCAGATTACATTTCCTTCCACATGAACCCACTAAGTGCAGCAAGTAACAAGGTACAAACTTCTCAAAGTAGACCTGCCGCCAACCAAGCCCGACCCTCTTGGTCAATTCTTTGAAGAACCAATTATGCTGATGGGATGATTCCATTGAAAACAATGACGTGTTTGTGTTTTCATAGCTCCCAAAGCACGGGCGTAATGATGGATCAAAGATTCTTATGTTGCTTGCGTCCAACATTTCTGCTGCTGCACCACTCCATGATGGTGCCGCCCATCGTCGGCGCCCGGTCCGGCTTATCCAACACTGAAAAGGATGACAAACCACATTTGGCGGGCCAAAACGCAGGTAAGTAGAATATGATTGATCGTTTCCGATCATGATCACAAAAGGGGCACAATAGATGGTGTGGTACTGCGCGACATGCCAGTGGATCAGAAGTCCATCAACGATCACGAAGAGACAGCCACGTGAAAAATTGACATGCTAGCGGAGCCCTTGATTTCCATGTGAAATCCGAAAATGGGGCAATGACTCGACCCCAGAGTTTTGTGGCGTATGCAGTCCTTGCCAATAAGTTACCATGAAACTCCCAAGACTATCTGACCACGGCTAGGGAAGGGGCCCGGGCCAGGTCTCCTGATGCACAACTTTGCTTTAATTGTGGCGTGTGGGGGCACTTTCGGTCCGAGTGCGTTATCCCACCGAGGTGCCCAATGACTCTGGAGTTTCTGGGTCATGTCGTGGAGGGTGGCTTCTATTATGGCAACCTGATATTCAAGGAGCTACCTGTTTCGCTCCACCAGGCGTTCATCTCTGTGGTGCCGACTTGGGTGCCATTGCCGACTGTCGAGATCACTGTCGACGCCATCAGGGCAGAGCTATGCAACTACAACGCTTATTACAACAATAGCTCGTTTTCTTGGGTGGTCCGGGAGATCTCCCTGCTGGTCTTCAGGGTGCCCTTCCCCACTACGAAGATGTTGCGCCTTTCCACGAGAAGTGAAGAGATCAATTTTCCACTCAACAAGCTCACGGTTATTGTCCGTGAGTACTTGTGGATCCGAGAAGGGGGGACTCTCTCACTCGCTCGGGCCTGGCTCCACATCCACAGACCGCCGACAAAAGCAAAGAAGGATCATACCCTAGAGACTATCTCGAAGCCTATGGTGACAGTGGACATGGGATCTCTTGAGGGCGATGGCCCCGCGCGCATCAAGGTTCTCTGTCCGGATACCGATAGACTGGATGGCCTAGTACAACCATTTTACTTTGGCTCGACGGGACGATAGGACGATAGTTGAACTTTGAGCCAGACTTGACTTTCCAAGAGGGTGTGTATGAAGGGGACCTTCCCCCGTCCCCTCTAGCCACCCTGCCAGGCCATCGAGGTGTGGGGGTTGACCTGGGGAGGACGACGACCTGGAGGGGCCGCCTCGCCTTCAGCCAGGGGACTCTGCCCTGACAGGGCCTGCCGCCCCTCCTGCCGGAACCACCACTCTCACGCTTGCCTCGAGTCATGCATCTTCGCTTTTCTCCGATGATGCGTGAGTAGTTTACCATAGACCTACGGGTCCGTAGTTAGTAGCTAGATGGCTTCTTCTCTCTTTTTGATCTTCAATACAATGTTCAACTAGATGTTTTTAGAGATCTATTGGATGTAACTCTTTTTTGCGGTGTGTTTGTTGGGATCCAATGAATTATGAGTTTATGATCAGATTTATCCATACATGATTTGTTATAGACTCATATTTCTTCTTTGGTATTTTGGTTTGGTTTGGCCAACCAGATTGATTTATCTTGTCATGGGAAGAGGTGCTTTGTAATAGGTTCGATCTTGCGGTGCTCAATCTCAGTGACAGAAAGAGACATGGCACACATGTACCGTTGCTATTAAGGGTAAGAAGATGGGGTTTGTTCATACGTGAGTTTGCTTTGTCTACATCATTTCATCGTTCTTATTGCATTACTCTGTTTTCCATGAACTTAATACACTAGATGCATGCTGGATAGCGGTCGATGTGTGGAGTAATAGTAGTAGATGCAGAATCATTTCAGTCTACTAATCTTGGACGTGATGCTCTTATAAATGAGGCCGGGGTCAAATCCCGGTCGGGCCGAAACCATGGGGTTTGGCGAGGATTGGGCGCCAATCCCGGTGGGGGAGGGGCTAACCGAACAAGGCCGAAAGGGGGAAAGCTACACCGTCCAAGTTGATTTAGGAGCAGCGGCCGGCAGTGCTAGCTTAGACGGATGTATTGGCGCCAGTGAAACGAGCAACGAGGCGTTTCTGTTTTCGTCACCTCGACAGTGGCCGAGGCAGAAAAGCTTAGCCACCGTACTACACTACAAAAAAAAGACACATCCATGGCATTTTGGGCCGAACGAAATTTTTTCTGTCATACATATGACACTTCTATGACGATAATTGTGACAAAACCCGGTATCATCATAGATGTGGTGGGCTCCTACTTCTATGACAATAAATCATGACGGAAAATGGGTTTTCATCCTGGGCGGGCCGGAGACGCAGCTGCATGACATTCTTTGGGCCGTCCATGACGGAAAAAACCGTGGTAGAAGCGAGGGGGAGGAAAATTTCGGGGAGTTCCCGGTTACGGTGGGAGGTCGGGGGCCGAGCGATGCGCGTTTCTCTCGTACACGTACGCGCGTGTGTGCGAGGCGTTGGCTCTAACTGAACCCGAGCGAGGCGTTGGGCTCTAACTGAACCCGAGCGATTGCACTGCAGGCTACGCGTTACTGAACCCGAGCGATCGATCGATGGCTGTTAACTGAACCCGATCGAGCG
>NC_057812.1:598398703-598399828 GCF_018294505.1 Triticum aestivum
TGAACAGGATCCCGTGGTGTTGCCTCTGGATGAACAAGACCCCGAACGATCGAGCCGGTTGGGGCTGGATGAACAGGACCCTATGGAGGGCTGGATGAACAGGACCACCCCATGGAGGGCTAGATGAACAGTAGACGATGGAGGGGTGGTTGAACAGTAGCCGGTGGAGTAACGCGCGGTGGAGGCTGGATGAACAGGAGCCCGTGGAGGCTGGAGGAGGTCGATGGTGGATGAACAGTAGCTCGTGAAGGCTGAAGGGGGTCAATGGTGGAGATGAACAGTATCCCGTGGAGTCCCGTTTTGCGGTACACCACACCCCTCCCGATGAACAGGACCCCCGTTTCGACCGTAGCGCTCCAACACAAGTCCGTTTCCTCCGTTTTGCGGTACGCCACACCCCTCCCGATCAAAAGGACCCCCGTTTCGACCGTAGGAGGTCCGTTTCCTCTGTTTTGCGGTATGCCACACCCCTCCCGATCAACAGGACCCCCGTTTCGACCGTAGGAGGTCCATTTCCTTCGTCTTGCGGTACGCCAGACCCCTCCCGATCAACAGGATCCCGTTTCGAATGTGGCCGGTCGAATACAAGGTCATTTCCTCCGTTCTGCGGTACACCAGGCCTCGTTTCCATCGCCTGTTCCGTCCAAGCCCTCCCGATGAACACGACCACGCATTCCGTTGCCTCCCCATGAACACGATGACGACTGTTTCTCCGTTCCGACCCAGCCATGTACATGAGCCCTTGCCATACGTATGCGCGAGTAGGCGTTCGAGACCCCGCTCGTATGTACACATACGTGGCCGTATTTTCTTTCTTGCACCCTGGCCGCTGTACGTACGTGTACATGCTACGTGCGCGCCTCTACTACGACACGTGCGCGCCTCTACATCGACCAGTATATATGTACGTACACGTTCACGACCAGAATGACAACGCTATGTACGCTTTGACCAGGTGGGTCCCGACTGTCAGGCACTTCCTTGCCGGGGAAGATGTAGCTGGTGGGTCCCAGCAGTCAGGGGGCGAATCATTTTTTTGCCTCGACGCACTTTCTTGTGTGCAAAGATGTAGCTAGTGGGTCCCAGCAGTCGGGGGGCTGGTGGGTCCCAGCAGTCAGGGGGGCG
>NC_057812.1:598400046-598414012 GCF_018294505.1 Triticum aestivum
TTTTTTGCCCGGACGCATTTTCTTGCGTGCGAAGATGTAGCTGGTGGGTCCCAGCAGTCAGGGGGGCGAATCGTTTTTTTGCCCGGACGCACTTCCATGCGTGCGAAGGTGTAGCTGGTGGGTCCCAGCAGTCAGGGGGAAATGTTTTTTTTCACAAAATACGGTGGCCCGTTCGGTGGGTCCCTGCTGTCAGGTGGAGGAATCATTATTTTTCGCGTAATAAGGAGGCACTTCCTTGCTGCCGCCCTGGACCCAGCTGCCAGCCTCTCCACGTACAGTCCATGTCCGATGGAAGTCGTTCCTTGACCACGTTGACAACGCCGCGCCGAGAGCACCAGGGCGGTGGACGACAGCGAGGCCTAGGAAGGGGACGACGCGGACCCGGTGAAGATGCGGCAGTGGATGCCCACGTGGAGAGGAGTATGAGGGTTCACTCGTTCGGCTGCGGTGTGAGGCTGCCGTCGCCGCAGGGCCTGGCCAGCGGTGGGAATAGTAGGGGGCGGTGAGGCCTCCGCGGCAGCACAGTCGGCCACGGGAGGCAGGAGCAGGCGGCACGACCGGCGCTTCTTTGGGCGGCTGGAGCAAGAAGACTAGAGGTTGAAGAAGCACATCGGCCGTTGGATGGACATCGTACGGTCACTGCAGCTAGAATCGTTTATATTGACTAAGTTGACAAAGCCCTTGGTATGTCAACTTAGTAGGCCCACAGGTCATCTTCCGAAACGGTGCGCCCCAGATGTCAGGGGGAGGAATCATTTTTTGGGCGGGTGAAGCTAGAATATCCGAGATTGAAGAAGAAGCACGACATCCATTGGATGGACATCCAACGGCCACTGCTGCTAGAACCGTGTGTTGACTATAAGTTGACAAAGCCTTGCATACGCGTCAACTCTGTTTATTTTAGGGGACGCGTCAACTTAGTAAGGCCAGAAGTGTGTGGCAGAGAACTTATAACCCATTTGAGATTTGTAAGAATGTGTAGCCTATTTTTGAATTCTAATGGAATTTACTACAACCCATTTACAATTTGTTAAAAGTACAGCCCATCTCAACCAACCGTTCAAAACAGAATTCAATAAAAATTTCCACATTTTGATGGGATCCGAAATATTTTTATCCCGAAATTTCTAGTCAGATTAAATAAATTTATATTACGTAAAAATCCAGCGAAACATTGCGCTCACAACAATTAATGAAATTAAAATTTTCAATATCCAAAAATAATATTTTATAAAGTAATCATATGTTTGGTGCATTTTTTTGTAGCTACTGCCCAGTTTTTATAATTACATCCCATTTATTATTTCTTAAAGCACATTTTCTTGTTAAGCCTAATGCATCCCTCCTAGGAAAGATTTGCAGCCCAGCGGGGTGGAGAATAACAACTTGACCTTGCCTGGGTATTCCTAAAAAAAGTATAGCTGGGCTAGCCATTTTCAGCTTGAAAAAAATTAATATCTGGGCTGGATATCTGGCCCGGGCTAGACGGGCCACAGCCCGCCCAGTTAATACCTGCAACGATGTTTTCGTTGTTGTTCAGAGGAGAAAAATTAATATCTGGGCTAAACATCGAAAAACTCTGCAGTGCTCACACCTTAAAAATACAAATACTGCTCGAGCTGCTTGGTCCCAGCTGTCGGTCACTTCTCGTGCAATTCTCTCGTTTATTGACTACTATATAGGTTGACAATGGTATGGGACCGTGATGTCAGGAAACAGGGGGAAGCAAAATAAATTACTCCAGCGAGCGCTTCCACCTGTGCCTCGTTGTCTCCCGTGGAAACCCCTTTCCTCCCTTTTTTTTGCTCGGGCAAGGATCAATGCATGCAACACGTCCATGCGGTTATTAGGCAAGAAATAAAAGCGTTTTGCATGCTATGAATTATGATGGCCTGCATGGGTAGCTAATAAGGCATCCTCTTAACTGCTGTGATTAAGTGTTGTGTTTAGAAGAGAGAAATATTCTTTTTTTCACCAATCTGCTTGCACCTAGGTCGTGATGCACCTTCTAATACGACTTATTCACCTAGACGGAGGGAGTATAGTTTTATATATATATATATATATATATATATATATATATATATATATATATATATAATAAGGAGGCACTTGCGTACGTGAGGCTATGGACCTGGTGGGTCCCCATTGTCATCCTCTTCAAGTAAAGTCATCTCCTGGCCCGCGCGCACTTTCCGCGCGAAACAGTCAGCGCCGCCCAGGCGATTGCTCCGCCTTCAAACGACACAAGTGTCGTCCGTCCGTCCATCTGCCGCCCACATTAATGATACGCGGTTGCTGAGGCGGCTACTCCGGCGCCACACGTCCGTCCCTCCGCCCGCCCACCATTGCTATATAAACTGCTGCGCCGGCCATAGCCGCAGTCATCCACATCCATTCCCTTTCTCCTGTCCACACCACTACTGCCCACCATGGCTTACTCGCACTCTAGCGCTCTTCGGGACGGGCGGACGACGGACCACAAGGAGATGGCAGCCATTGCTGCCGACCGGCTGGCCGGCAGGCAGCCGGAGGACGACGACGTCCCAATGGAGAACATGGTAGTCGACGATCCGGCGCCAACCCCCTCCTCTGCGCCATCCTCGCCGGTGCATTGCACCATGACCATCGGCGAGGCCCGTACCCAATATATGGACAGTGTGAGGCAGATGCGTCAGGAGCAGTTCCCGGAGGCGCAGGCCGACGCCGCCTACAACCACCATCTCCTCCAGGAGCACCTGTAAGCGGAGGAGCAGATCACCGCGGAGCGGGCGGAGCAGGAGACGCTGCTCGACTCGTATCGCTCCGCCCGCAAGGGCCGCCTCGAGCGCTGGCGGTACCGCATGCGGGTGGCGGAGGCTGCGGCCGCCTACAAAGAGGCTAGCAAAGAGGGCGATGAAGCGGGCGAGGCGCTGTTTGGCGAGACCGAGGACGAGGCAGAGGACAATGCCGGCTCCGACGAGTCCCCGCTCCGCTG
Organism: Triticum aestivum; assembly: GCF_018294505.1. Lineage (NCBI taxonomy): Eukaryota > Viridiplantae > Streptophyta > Magnoliopsida > Poales > Poaceae > Triticum > Triticum aestivum. Next base: position 598,403,024 of record NC_057812.1, read on the forward strand.
GCGTCGACGAGGCCCTGCTCTGCTGAGGCCCCACGGCACCAACAATGAGGCGGAGGACACCGCCGGCTCTGCCGAGGCCCCGCCACGCCGACAACGAGGCAGAGGACATCGCCGGCTCAGCCGAGGCCCCACCCTGCCGGCAACGCGGGGGAGGATCTCCACCACTCCGCTGAGGCGCCGCCCGCCGGCAACGAGACAAAGGACATCGCCGGCTCCGCCGAGGCCCCGCCCTGCTGCCAACTAGGCCGCGCCACACAGAAAACAAGGACGAGTAGAACACGGTAGGTCGCCGCCGCTCGGGTCCAAGTAAGGCCACCACTGCTATCCTCCTGTTGAAGCCAAGCTAGGCGGGTTGACCATTGACGGCCGGTTAGCTTCTTGGCGGCGACGTGGAGTCGGGGAGTTCTGCTGGAGAATAACGCTGCTTCTACTTAACTGCTGGTGCAGTTGGCTGACTAACACGTGGGCCCAGCAGGCCACATGTCAGTTACGCAACTGACCTGCAGTTTAGTCACCGAAGCTTCTGTTCGGCTTAGCGGGACACAGGTGGGTAGCTTCGGTTAATTAATTATACCTCCTTCGTCACCAAGCTTCCTCCTTCATGGATCTCATTGGCACTCTTGATGTGGAAGAAAAGGCGAGAGCAAAGGACACACATGCTTAAGGAATTGAGGGAGGATCTAGTGCCAATATGGTACAGAAGAACTTCCAGCCCCACACGTTCAAGAACAAGGGCAAGTTTGATGGTAAAGCAAAGTTTGATGGGAAGAACAAGGCTGTGCAACACACGAACTTCAAGAAGAAGAATGACAAGAAGAAAGGTGTTTGTCATGTGGTGATCCTGATCATTGGGCTCCTAGTTGCCCTAATCTCTATGACAAGCTAGGCGAGTTGACCGCTGACGGCCGGTTAGCTTCTTGGCGGCGACGTGGAGTCGGAGAGCTATGTTGGAGAAGGACGCTGCTTCTACTTAACTGCTGGTGTAGTTGGCTGACTGACACATGGGCCCAACAAGCATCTGGGCCACATGTCAGTTACGCAACCGCACCTGCAGTTAAGTCACGGAAGCTTCTGTTCGGCTCAGCAAGACACAGGTGGGTAGCTTTGGTTAATTAATTATACCTCCAGCGCACCCCTTTTTAGTTGAAGAATGTATGAAATGTAATGAAATCCGGCATGTTTATATGAAATCCGACCGTGTATGAATGAATTTATTTCGATTAGTTCGAATTCCTGTATCACTGGCATTGGATGAACATGCAAAAAATACGTACTAGCATTATTCCCAGGGTGATCACCTCGTTTGCAGCAGTTTCACATGTACTCCCTCCGGTCCTTTCTAGTCTACATACAAGTTTTGTCTGCGGTCAAAGTATCTCTACTTTGACCAATCTTATACAAAAAAGTATGCACTTTCACAATGTGCGAAGTAAAAAGGAACAGAAGGAGTACAAAGAGTTTGAGTAGCTTTTTAGCGTTTCTGTACATTGCAATCAAACACATAGGCCTGGCACTTAATAGAGAACATTCAAAACAATCGATGATTATGCATCTCAGCGACTCACATGTCAGAGGCAATATTTACTTCACAACTAAAGAATAAATAAAAAATTGATCGACGCTGCTGACAGCAAAGGGCGTCCCATTCGAAAATATCAAACGCATGTCTTGCTAAAATCAATGAGCAAAATTTGACAAGGTTGTCCCATTCCAAAATATCAAATGCCTGCGATTGTGGAATGGACAGGGTTTGCCATCAGTTCGGACATTGACATGGCACCTCGTGCTAAATAAACCAGCTGTTCTTTTTGTGCAGTTCCACCAAAATCAACCAAATTCGCGCGTAGCTTGTATGATTTCGCCCTTATATGTTGAAACTCCTTGAACTTATCGGCACCCCCTTTCTTGTGCTGGAAATGAACGATTCGATGTATTCATGAACATTTTGTGCAGTTCCCATTGAAATCAAGCTGAGCACCCCTGTTTGCACAAATACAAAAAAGTGATTAGTATAGAGCAAACTGTACTATGAATTGATAGTTTCAACAGACACATACATGGTCCATGTAGAGCACACTTTTAGAAAAATGGAACTCACCAGAAAGAATCCTAGAACAACATTGTACTCACACATCACAACAAAAAAATGGAGATTTTGTCAGTCCTTCTGAGCTGAAGTTAGTTTGGTCTTGTGGGGAGTAATGTAACCATCCTTCAACTGCTCCTTCTGATGATAAGATAGACAGGGCTTCTTCATCCTGGCATAATCGGAACTAGTCACTTCACGTACTCCATATTCTTCTTCAGAGGAAGATGATCCTGTTGTGCAAAGACAAGAGGACTACTAAATGCTAGCATCACTGTTTGCTCGAAAAAAAAGGAAAGGACATATTTAAAACAACACAGATGAAGCACTTCTCAAGGACAATACCACTTTTTCGTGACAGTATCTAAATAGTAGCACAACACCAATAGAGATGACAATGGATGAAATCAGTGGGCGAGTACCAACCTTTGTCAGGAGGCTTATTGTGTAGAGCATACAGATGAAGCATTTCTCCGGAACCATCTGTTGCTATCTACGGTGGTGGCCAAGCTTACTATATACTCCTCGATTAGTTTAATGTTCCCAACATCTTCTTGTGCAGTTCCACTAAAATATATGGTATCTTCAAAGAAGATCCCTGTTTGCACAAGTAGAGATAATTACATATTACATTAAGAGTGGCATCATATCAGTGGCAAAACAATTGCTCGTTCCAGCCATAGCAATAAATTAAGATGCAAAACTATATCATTACTTGTGCCATCACAGTTCCAGTGCTTCATTACAGCACCGGGAGTTGATTTTTGTTTTTCTTCCCCTTGTTCTTCCCCTTCATCACTTGGTTCAATAACAAACAAGCTTCGCCTTCAATGTAAGATTTGGCATGTCAATTAGGGAGCACAAGTATAGTACTAAACTTAATTTTCTGATGAAAGTGGCAAAATACAGGCCAGCAGTTGTGAAATATCCTTATCTTACCTCAATGGGATATTACGGTGCACATACAGATTGGAAGTCTTGTCTCCATTTGTGCAGTTCACTAAAATCAAGCAACATTATCGTACAAGTAGCACAACATATGAATGCACACTGCAGAATCATGTGGAAGAAGGCTAGTACTGACCTCTCATGATGCGGAATTCAAACAACTCACAAGAAGAAGATCTGAACCAAATTCGCCTTAACGGATAGGAAGTAAGATATCCTCTTGTGCAGTTCCACTAAGATCAAGCAATCAAGCAACGTTGTCGGTGTGACATTTTGGTTGAACTACACAAAACACTCTGAAAACAAAAGTGTTTTGTGCAGTGCAACAAAAGATCACAATGGCAACGAGGTGAAGAAGATAACCCTGTTTACACAGAGGTGCAAAGGAAACAATTAGTGGTCAAATGGTGGATGACACAGAAGCCAACAAAAAGAAGCATCTACCTTATCTAAATGGGAAAGAAAGCATAGCATTTCTCAAACGGTGGCATTGATTAATATTAACATAGAGATTATATTAACAATAAAATTCGTTAAACATGTAATTTTCTTTTAACTGTGGCATTGCATCAATTTTCCAGCGGCATTATTAGAGGGTGTTTGTTTACAGGGACATTTTGGTGTAGGGACTAAAAAAACACCGTGTCAGTCCGTGTTGGTCCCAGTTTTGTTATCAGATGCCTTTCCCTATGTGAGCGCAGCAAATCTAGTCCTGCTCAAACTCTACAGCCTTGTCCCTTCCTTTCCTTTTTGAACTAGTACTTTCGCCCCTTCCTTTCCTTTTTAAACCACGTCCTAGATTTATGCGATACAACTTTCCCCACTACTTTCCCCCATTCCTTTCCTCTTTGAACCACGTCCTAGATTAATGCTATACAACTTTCCCCCTTCATTTCCTCTTTGAACCACGTCCTAGATTCATGCTATATACAACTTTTCCCACTACTTTCCCCCACTCCTTTCCTCTTTGAACCTCGTCCTAGATTCATGGTATACATGCAGCTAGAGCAATGCATGTGGAGTAAGTAAATTATACCTTAAGGTTCTTGGGGCGTGGTTCGGCGGGCGACAGGACGGCGGCAAAGAAGAAGGGGTCGAAGGCCCTCCCGCACCGCCGCTGGGTGGAAAGTGAACAGCTGCGCCGGTAGTCCCTCGCCGATGGCGACAGCGTTAAGCCTCCTTCCTTCCCTTCCCGGCGAACGAATCCTGCCGGCTCTTTGAGCAGCAGTGAGGGGAGAGAGAGGCCAATGAAGTCTTGTTTAGATCTGGAGAGGGCGAGAGAGTGTGAAGAGAGCAACTACAAGTACAAGCGCTGAGGCTCCAACGTGTGTATATATACTGGAGAGAGAGTGTGAAGCGTGCAAACCCTAGAAAACATTTTGACCAGTCAAAGAATCCTCCTGGCACAAATTATGCTCAAGTGTAGTTATCGAACCCGAGACCTCAAGTTTGACGAGCGAACAGGCTAACCAGCTACACAACCCTCCCGTTATGTTCAACGAGAGGGAAATAACCTTTTATACATTCCTGAATCCTTATTATAACATGCACACAAATTTTGGGCACTTGTATTCCACTTAAGTCAGTGTGCCACCGTATCTCGTATACTTACTACTCCCTTCGTCTAGGTGTAATAAGTCACGTTAGAAGGTGCAACGGGACCAAGGTGCATGTGTGTGTGCACACATGCACGGGCGCGTGTGTGTGTGTTAGAGAGAGTGACAGATCGACCTACTCCTACAGAGAGATGTTGTGTAGTGTACAATTTTAGCCGTGAGAGTCGGTGCATCCTCTCGTTTCCAGGCGTGTCCGGTAGGGACATGCAGACAGCTGCCACACCCGCTCCTGACCAGCCTGGCCCACCCAAAGCCCCTCCATCGCGCGCGCGCTTCCCGCCCGAAACGGTCAGCACCGCTCCAAAGAATCGGTGCCGCATTCATGCCCGGGCAGAGTGGATGCGACCTCTCACTGGCGCAAGAGTGATGATTGCTTCGTCCGTCCAACTTACTGTTGGGTCTATGTGATTTGACGGCTCATTGGTCTTTATTAATGAGGTGGTAGGACTGCTGGATGTCCCACGCTTTCGGCGAAAGGAGGTATACTACTACTAGATTACAATTTTCTCCATTCTTACAGTGGAGGCGTGCAAGAGCAGTGAAAACACGCAGGCTCAGTGATTACATGGCCTACCTCACACTATCACCGTGTGACACCTAACTCTTTACATAGTACTCCCTCCGTTCCTAAATATTACTACTAGATGAGTCCCCGCGCGTTGGCGCGGAACAGCGGTATATCTCTCTGTGCAAAATTATTGATTTCATAGAACAAAAAAAACTCTATAACCGCATGACAAATGTGGTAGCCAAACTAAATAAACTCCCATCATCATTTAGATCATCCCACGTAAGGAAAAAAGATTAGCCAACTCCTACTACATAATGGGATTATATTTTTCTTTTTGACATGTTAATGGGACTTAAAAGCTCACTTACATGCATGCTACCGGTGCATGCTTGCATGCAGACATGTTGATGTGATTTAAAACCCACTCACATGCATGTGGCACGGTATTTCTGCATGCTTGCATGTGGCTTAGTGCGGAGCCTCTCAACGTCTAGATCAGACGGCTATTATGGACTGATTTACTTCATCTAATGGCTACATCAATTTTGATGACGTGGCTCAAGGAGAGGATAGAGAATTCCTAGTAGTGGGGGCTAGCTATTACTAGTAGATAGTAAGTCTTTGTAGAGATTCCACTACATATGGAGCAAAATGAATGAATCTACACTTAAAATGCATCTATATACATCCGCATGTGGTTCATGGTGAAATCTCTACAAAGACTTATATTTAGGAATGGAGGAAGTACTAGTATAGTACGTACTGTAATTTATCAGCGAGATAAATTTGTACAATGCTATGAAGCTTCCAACTTCTGTTACATGTATCTTGCGTCCAAGGTTGCCCGTTGCAACATTTCATCAAATACAAAGGAGACTAACATGCATGCTATTGCATCTCAATGATTGACAGATCATAGCAAATATGTACTCCCTCCCTTCCAAAATAAGTTTCTCAACTTTGTGCAAACTTTAGTATACAAAGTTGTACTACTACAGTACTACTAAAGTTGACACTTATTTTGGAACAGAGGCAACTAAAGAAAAAAACGATCCATGTAGTCCCTAGCCCTTGAACCGTGAACCCTGACCAGACTTCAATTTGCTGGCAACGTTCGAGCTTCCTAATAAATGAAGTTTGCAACCTTTTGACCATCGGATCATTTTGTGCAGTTTCACCAAAATCGAGATGAGCATCCCTGTGGCAAAGAAATTGAACAAGCGTGATTAGAATAAGATTATTGGGACTAGTTGATGAGACATAAACTCATCACAAATACAGTACGTAGAAGCCAGTAGAGGTATGTGCGGGGCAAAGAAGTATAGAGAAATATCCACAGGGAGTGATGTGGGCAGCTGGAGCTATGGTGCAAGCTGGCTGTAAAGGGAGTTGTACCTGAGGGACGTAGCTCAACCTTGAGGAGGGCGGCGGGAGGCGGCAACTTCCCATGTTGCGGCAGTGAGCAAGGGACAAAGGCAACCTCACCGGCTTTGTGAGAGAGAATGGCAGGGACCCCTAATCGGGACGTGCCGACAGTGGGTTTTTGCCGTCGGCGACGGCCACCGCATCTACACTAAGCATCCACCCCTTTCCCAAGCGGACTTGATCTTCCGGGATGTTAGAGATGTGGCCACAGTCGTTTTGTGCGAGAGAGTGTGAAGAGAGCAACCCAGCAAGCAACCGTGTAGGCTGGCCCGTCCTGACTATGTATATAGTGGAGCGGTTTCCTTTTCTCTCCATATGAACCTATCATATTGCGTACATGCCACTGAAGAAAAAAAACTTTATTTATAAATGACGCGACACCTACTACTCGTTCTCCTATAACCTTGCGCTTGGCATCTCCAAAATATTAACCTTGCGATTGGCTCTTCGCCTCTTCGGGAAGTCGAGCAATAATGGTAGTGCAGTATATATCATTCTGACTATATGAGACCGAACGAATTGCTGCACATCCACCACGTGGGCGAGGGTCGAGGGGCGAGGGAGAGTGCTACATACGGAGCAAAATGAGTGAATCTACACTCTAAAATATGTCTATATACATCAGTGTTTGGAGTATTTACTAGTAGTTCATATTGAAATCTACTAAAGGACATATATATTCCAAACAATATGATAGTATAATCTCTATAACCAAGGTAGTAGGGACGAGGAGTAAACGGAGGGAGTAGTAAATTTTTCTCCTCGTCCTGCGAGCCACCGCGCGCATGGGCGAGGGAGCTGGCGTAAGGCATAGTAAGCAAGCTTCACCTCATCCTGCGAGCCACCGCGCCCGTGGGTGGGGGAGACGGCGTACTGAGCAAGCTTCTCCTCGTTCTGTGAGTTGACGGGACATATCAAAAGTACTACAGTGTATAGAGCCTTGCCTCTAAGATAGGCCCCACATGGTTTGCCTCTTTTTTTTAACATAACACGTCAAGTCGCAATTTGTTTGTTCACCCGTGGTAGACGATCCTCCCTCCACCAAGTGGACAACCAGTACACGTGCCAAATTACCACATGGGCTGCCTTTTTCGTAAAGAAATGAGCTCCACCGTGTACCCGCGCGGGTGTGGTAGTGAAAGAGACGGGAGTACTTGCGACGTGCATGCACCTCTTCTCTTCGTGCACGTCCCCCACCTACGTGTGTGTGTGAGAGATACAAACCGCGTTCGTGAGTGTTTTTTGTTTTGGGGTGGGGTGGGGGTGGGGTGGGGGTTGATTTCATGAATTATTTGTGGGAATATGTGTCAATGACATCTCAAACAAATTTTTGCATGCAATGTGTGTGAAATGGAGGCCTATCCATATCATACATAGAGGGTCGGGCAATCCACGAGAAGAGAGGGAGGGGTCATAGCTATCGATAGAGTCGAAGAGAGGATCAAGTGGGTGGGTGCGAGATCAATGAAGAGAGCCATCGAAATTGTGTGTGTGTAAAAGTCAAAGATATAGGGCGACTGGCCTACCGGAACGTTAGAGGGCACACGTCAAGTTTGTGTGTGGCAGGGAGACATGACTAGAGCGCTCGATGTATCGGGGTGTGTGTGGGGGAGGGGGTGGTGGGAGGGGTAGGCAGAGGCCTAACTATAGAGGTAGAACGACTCGTATATGTGTTGAGAAGGAGAGACCCAGCTATGTCTTGAGGGAGATCGGTCGACATCCATACATAACTGAAGGACGGGAAATATGATGGGATAGAGAGAGAGAGAGAGAGAGAGAGGAGAGAGAGAGGGAGGGAGAGGGAGGGAGAGGGGTAGAGTGCTGGATGGGTGATGGAGTTGCTTCTCGAAGATGGTGGGAGAGGCCTACTAGACAAACTGAGGGTGGAACTGCAATGTTATCAATAAGAGTGGGGATGTGTTTCTATGTGTGCCTGTGCGTGATAGATCTGTCGGGACGCATCCATGGATGATGAAGGGGAACCATGTGTTTGGTAAGCAAACCTAACTAGATCGGTAGATCAATTGTTGTTTGTCGGAGGAAGGGAGAGACACAACTAATGAGGTAGATCGATTGACGTGTGGGTAAAAACGAGATATAAGGACCTAGCTAGCTATATGTATAGCGAGAGATCGGTCGGTGTACATCCATTTGTTAGAGGCAAATAAGGCCCAGCGAGACGGATAGACAGAGAGAATGGAGCTAGGAGGTGGTGTGAGAGGCCCAACTACTAGCTAGATAGGGGGAGGAGTGTGCGGTTGTGAGAGCGATGAAAAGAGGGGTGAGAGTTTACACGTGTGTCTGGCCGTATGAGAGACACGAGGCAAGGACACATAAAGGAGGAGATTGAAGGTGTGTTTGTATGTTGTAGGCAGACATCGCTGGAGAGGTTTATCGATCGGTGTGTGTCGGAAAGGAGTTGTGGAGACTCTGGGAGAACGACCTAAAGAAAAAAATGAATGTGCCCGGTGGATAGAATGCCGAGGGAGGGGGAGGGCGAGGAGGGCGTGTGCATGCACGACAGAAAGTTAGTGGTAGCTACAAAGGTTAGAGGATTGTGTGGGTGTAAGAGACTAACAAAGATCATAATTTGATATGAAAGTGGATTCATATATTTGAATAGGAGACCATAGTGTTTTAAACATTGCATGCATGAATATAGTGGTGATACACATGCTGTGCACATGTTATGCCATAATGTGATAATGCATGGCGTTTGCAACTCACAGCTAAATGCCGAACAATCTAAACCATACTATACATCAAACAATCTCACATTTTATTTGAATTTGTGATAATGTGTGGCGTTTGTAGCTTACAACTAAATATCGAACAATCTAAACAATACTATATATCAAACATTCTCACATTTTATTTGAATTTGTGGTAATGTGTGTGGTGTTTGCAACTCACATCTAAATACTTGTAGGCGTAGGGGGCGGGGCACCATACATAATGTGATAAACACATTATACATATGAGACATGGTTTAGATTATGAAGATCTAGCTAGATCTAGAAATGTAATGTGATTTGAAATCAAAATAAAGTGGATTCAAAAAATCTAGTTGGAGTTCATATAGTACACATAGTTCATATGTAACTCGAGACTAATCATGTGGTGTGCTGTGAAGATAATACACAAACGATGGTTTAACTTGACAATAATGATGATTGCAGATCTTATTAAAACAGAGAAACGAATTCAAATGCTTTGACTTCACAACAATCATTACTGTAGATCTTATTCAAATAGAGAAACGAATTCAAATTTAGTTCATATTGAAGCGGTAGTATATACGTTTGGAATGCACTAAAACGTTCATTTGAGTAGTAGGTTGCATGCATTATACACGTATCGAAAGAATTTAATTGAACATAACATGAATTCAAAGTTTTGAATGACATTTGTAGGGCGCATTGATTTGGGACAGTACACGTTACGCTTGTCTGGAAATTTCAACCCGCGTCTTGTTAGCCCGAAATATTTAAGATATATCTTTGTCTCGTTGTGCTCCGACAACTCCCTCCATCTCAACCCGCGCCTTGCTATTCCGAAATTACAACGCGCGTGAAAACTCCCACCTCCTGTGAAATCCCGACACGCGAAATGCCCGTGGTACCCATGAACTGAAAGAACCGCGTCAAATCGGTGGGGGTACTTTTGTAACTTACCCCACATTTCAGACAAGCGCGTCTCTAAGCCATGGTTCCCCACTGCCATCCCATCCGCCCACCCATTCGTACACCGAGGCCACGAAAACCCGCGACGAAACCCCACACCCTGCTCCGTCCGCCACCCAGCTGGAGCCTCTTCCCCGACGACATCGTCCACAACAACACCTCGACGTCCCTCATCCACCGTACCGGATGAGGATCCGTCGTCGATCTCATCGTCCCGCCGGTTCAGCCACCCCGTCCTCCACCTCCAAGGAGCTGCCCTGACGTTCCCCTCGTCTTTCGCGCCACCTCCATTCCCACACCACCGTCTTCACCTGCACCACCGGAAGAGTATCATCATCACTGTTTCCTCGGATGAAGCTGCGGCCTAATCGGCGCCACCATAGAGGTTGTACACTAATCGCCGCATTTTCTTCTTGATTCGATCTCATGATGCTGCCGGCGCTCGGTCCCGAGCCGACACGGCGTGGCTCCATCCACGGCGGCGTCGCCGGCCACTTCCTCCACGGTGTCGCTCCCTTGGCGGCGACGTCCACATCAGTAGGACCTGCTGCTGCTTTAGCTCTCGCTCGCGTTGCTGCTCTGCTCTTGCTCTTGGTCCCCTGCCTGGTCTGCTCTTGCTATTGCTCTTGCTCGCGCTGCTGCTCTCGCTCTTGCTCTTTCTTGCGATGCTGCTCCGATTTAGCTACACTTCAGTCGACTGAATCGACTTTTGGGTCAGTC